>NW_015113468.1:4779-10719 GCF_001443285.1 Poecilia latipinna | reverse complement strand
CTTTTGTTTTCTCTGCTACCGCTCTTGCACTGGTAAAAACCATAGGCCCCCAACCCAAATGCCTGCTGGTCCTTTACCAGGCCCCTACACTTATAGAAAGTGGACCAACCCACCTCACTTCCTGTTTGCCCCTAATTGTGAATAATGTCACAATTACTTTGACAAGGAAAAGGAGCTATTCTCTCAAACGTGCTCTTGGTTCTTCAGGGTGATGCTTCCAGTAGCAAAAGAAGTTTGGTCACAGGTCTTTCCAAGACACTGGTCTTTGTTTGTAGTTGCACAGAACGCACCAAGCCTTTGGCATCCTGGTTTACACTCAAGACTTTGGCCATCATCCATGATCCTCTTGGAGCTGTAGAGTCTGCAATTAAGACAACATCTCCAGGAATGAGACATCTTTTAGTTCTTGTCCATTTCTGTCTTTCCTGCATCAGAGGTAAGTACTCAGAAAGCCATCTTTTCCAAAACAGCTCTGCCATGTATTGCACCTGTTTCCACCTTTTCCTGACATAAAGATCCCTTTGGTTGAACAGTCCTGGTGGCAAAACTGGTTTGTTTTTCAGCAACAACAAATGGTTGGGTGTGAGTGCCTCAAGATCATTTGAGTCATCTGAAACTTTGGTAATGGGTCTGTCATTTAATATGGCTTCAACTTCACAAAAGATTGTTTGAAGTCCTTCATCATCTAAAACTTGTTCTTTAAGAACAGAGACTAAAATACCTTTTATGGAACGAATTAGGCGCTCCCAAACTCCACCTTGGTGAGAGGCTGCTAGGATGTTAAAGTTCCATTTGATGCCATCCTGCACAAAGGCATTTTGAATTTTATCATGGTTGTGGCATCATCAGATCTGATGGTGGAAACTGGGCCTCGTCTACAGATAAACCTGCGAATTGCGTTTATACAGGGATCTGTATCGAGGGTGTATGCAATTTCCAGATGTACTGCTCGGCTGGTGAAACAAGTGAAGAGAACGCCATACCTTTTCCTCTTTTAACACTTACAGGACCAAAGTAATCAACTCCAACGTTTGTGAAAGGAGCGGTGGCTGGCAGAACTCTTTCTTCTGGCCGATCTGCCATCTTTTGTTCAACAAACTTTCCTCTGTTACATCTGCAAACAACACAGTGAGAAATGATTTTTCTGGCAGCTGAGTTAGCATTTATGATCCAGTATTTTTGTATTAATCTTGACATCATATGAGCTCTTCCTGCATGTCCCAACTGTTGATGAATATGGCATAAAATCAGTGTAGACGCATACATATCCTTTGTTAAAATTGCAGGATGCTTTGCTTCAACAGGCATGGCTGTTTTATTCAACCTGCCACCCACTCTGAGGACCCCAGCATCCAATACTGGGTCAAGTTTGTATAGAAAACTTCTCTTGGAGACTGCGTTAAGGCCACTGGTGATTAAAGCCATTTCAGTTGTAAATTTCTGTTGTTGTGCAAACTGAATAATAGACAGTTCAGCCTTGGCCAAGTCTTCAGGAGTCAGATTTTCTTTCTTTAGAGTGGTCTTGAATCTCTCCATTTGCTTTTCTAGTTCTTTCCTTTGATTTTCTGGATCATTTTTATTCAGGTCTGCAGCAGCAAACTCTTTCCTTTTCTGTTGTAGCAACATCAGAATGTTTTTCAGCTTCAGAAACCAGGCAACAGAGGTTTTAAGTTTTGTCCAAGATGAAAAATAATGAATCAGATAGTTCATAGCATTTTGTGATTCCTTCACAACACCACTTACTGTAAGGTCCTTTTTGACCTCTGGGTCATCTGCAGGAATTGCATGGTGATCCACATCCAATTTAGGCCATTCCTCTTCTGGTCTGTGGAGAAATTCTGGCCCATTTATCCATCTCCTGCATCTGAGGAACTCCTCGGCTCTCATGCCTCTGGATGCATCATCTGCAGGATTCTCCTTAGAGGAAACATATCTCCACTGATTCACATCTGTTGCTTCTCGGATGACAGAGATTCTGTTTGCAACAAAGGTGTGAAATCTTCTGGTTTCACTGGAGATGTATTTTAGTACCGTTGTACTATCAGTCCAGAAAACAGGTTTTTCCAACTGTATCTGCAGCTCCTTTTGCAGCAGTTTATTGACTCGGACGGCAAGAACAGCAGCTGTCAGTTCCAACCTGGGGATTGTCGTTTGCTTCATAGGTGCAACTCTTGCTTTTCCTAGAATAAAAGCAACATGTGAGATGTTATTCTTTTCCAGTTTTAAATATGACACTGTTCCATAACCGTCTTGACTTGCGTCAGAGAAATGATGGAGTTGTGCTTTGTCTGGTTTTCGGATGCAGCTTGGTTTGATGCAACGCTCCACTTTAAAACTGGATATCAGCTGGAGATCCTCCAGCCAATCAAACCACTTCCTAGACAGAATGGGGAATAACTTCATCACAGTTCAAATTTTGCCGACAAAGTTCTTGAAGCAACAGTTTAGCTGGCATACTGAAGGGAGCCAGGATTCCTAAGGGATCATACAAAGAGCTAACCACAGATAAAATGCCCCTTCTGGTATGTGGGCGGTCCTGCACAGATGTTCTGAACCTGAACTCATCTGTTTCAATGCTCCACTGTAAACCCAGTACTCTCTCAACTGGAAGTTGATCTTTGTCCAAATCCAGATTCTTGATTTCTTTTGCTCTTCTCTCCTCTGGGATCGACATGAGCACTGTGCGACTGTTGCTGACCCATTTTGAAAGCTTGAATCCTCCTTTAGAGCAGAGGTCTGTCAGCCTCTTCACCATGTGCACTGCATCTTCTTCTGTGGGAACAGATTTTAAACAGTCATCCACATAAAAGTTATTTCTGATTGTATCAATCACTTCCACTGGAAACTGTTGTGCGTTGTCATCAGCAGTTCTTTGCAGAGCATAATTTGCACAGCTGGGAGAGGACACTGCTCCAAACAAATGAACCAACATCCTGAACTCCTGTGCAGGTTTTGATGTGTCGCCATGACGCCACCACAGGAAACGGAGAAAGTTGACATGTTTTTTAGAGACATAAACTTGGTGAAACATGGCATCGATGTCAGCCATTAGTGCAACAGGCTCTTTTCTAAATCTGATGAGGACTCCAACCAGAGAGTTTGTGAGGTCGGGTCCCTGTAGAAGCTGACTGTTCAGTGATGCTCCTTTATAAGTTGATCCACAATCAAATACGACTCTCAACTTGCCTTTTGTGGGATGATGCACTCCATGATGAGGAATGTACCACAGTTGTCCATCTTTCTCTTGTTCCTTTGATGGTTCAGCCTCAGCATGTCCTTGTTGCAGCATGTTGTTCACACATGCAGTGTATTCCTCCTTGTACTGAGCATCCTTTTCAAATCTCCTCCTGAGGCTCTGGAGGCGCTGCTCTGCAACACAGATGTTATTAGGCAAGCTGGGACTTTCACTCCTGAAAGGTAAGTCAATATGATAATGACTTCCAACAAGTTTTGTTGAGTTATTAACAATGTTCATGAAATGCAGATCCTCTCTGGACATTTCAGTTTTTTCCTCTGATGATCTTTCATTAAAATCATGATTGTACCGTTTGACCAGCATTTCTTTAAGATGGCTCTTACAGTAGTGCAGACATTTTTATTTTTGTTGTTGCTTCTAGTGCGCAGGGGACCATTTATGACCCAACCAACTTTAGTTTTTACAGCATAAGGCCCACCATCCACACTGTTTATCACCTCCCAGGGCTCAAACATTTGAAGCATCAGTTCCTATCAGTAGCTCCACATCTGCATTGATGTTATGAAGATTAACAGGTTTAAGATGAGGCCACTGATCAACATCTTTCTGCTGGGAAATTAGAAACTGGCATTGTACTTTGAGTCAAAACATCTGGCAGCTCTATGAAGTCATTTGTTTTCAGACCAGAGACTTCCAAACCAGACAAAACTTGTACATTAATCTTATTTTGACTCATTGTTCTCAACAGAATATTTGTCCTTTTGTCCTTCAAGTTCAGACTTTTTGCCAAACTTTCTGTACAGAATGTACCCGAACTTCCTGGATCAAGAAATGCATAAGTTTGACTTTTAACTTTAACTGCAACAATAGAAAAAATGGCATCGTCATCATGACCGGCCCCAATATGCCCACATGTCTGAGTGGTTGCAGTTGAGAAGTTGACATGAGACCTTATTGTCTGTTGGATTTGTTCTGAAGAGGCTCCTGGCTCCTTTAGCTCTATGTGAAGAACCCCTGGATGCTTTTGGTGACACACGTTGCAATCTAAACGACTCCTGCAGTCTTTGCTTGTGTGACCAACCTTCAGACAACCGAAACAAATCCCCCTTTGTTTAATGAAGGTCAACTTGTCCCGATGCATTTTAGCTTTAAACTGCATACAGTTTTCCAATAGATGATTTCTTTGTGAACAAAACAAGCAGCTGTGAAGAGCAATAGACTTGGTCTTGTTTTCGGCTGAGTGATTTCTGGCTTCTTGAATTGTGTTGACATTAGTGGCAAAACTGCTTCCTTTCTTCCTTTGCTTGTTGGAACTTGAAACTTTAGAGTTGCTCCCAGTTGGTGGGTCTTGGATGTTGCCAAACACTGGATCTGATGCTACCTTTACTTCTTTAATTATAAAAGTGTTAGGATGGCCCTTAGCGGCTGGAGGAAGTAGGAAACTTGAGGCAGAGAAACTGTGCAAACGCACTGGGTGTTTATTCACCAACATTTAACAGACGAACAACCCTGCTTACAGTGGCCAAGGGTCTGAGCAGCAACACACACTGTGGCCAACATGCAGCCTTTTATAGTCGCTGGCTGTTCCAATTCACAAACCCACCAAGAAACAGGGTAAAACAAAATACATACACACACAGTTTGACTAACTAAATCCTCAGAATAATATATATTGCCAAATACTATTAATTTTAAGCATCTCTAAAACACATTATCAATATAAATATAAATCCAACATTAAATTTATAAAATGCCTAGCTCTACTGCTCCCCCTCTTCCATCTGCTTTAGTCTCTTCTGGAACGTTTAAAAGGTGCTCAGGCCCCTGGGGAATCTTTTAGCCTGAACACCCTACAGAGGAAGAGAAAGGTAAGCCACACCCACACAAAGCCTTCAAACAATGACAATACTTATATTATCCTTTTGTTTGTATTTTAACAGGACACCATCAGTTCCCGCTGAGATGCAACTGAATAAAACACACAACCAATAAAACATTTCAATCTGTTTGTATCCGTTTCATTTCATTCATTATGCATTTCTTTTATCATTTAACACATTTTAAGTGTTGTACCACCAAGTAATGAAGACCTTCATTACATTTCCTCCCCCCTTTCCATAAGCTCACAGTACCTTAACTTTCAGGAATCCTGGACAGTCAGCTGCAGTGTTCCTTTTTCCAGCCTTGTAATGGACAGTAAAGTTATATGGTTGCAGAGCGAGGTACCATCCAGCAATCAGTGCATTTGCATCCTTCTTCCCATGCAGCCACTGGAGGGCCCGGTGATCCTTCTCCAGAAAAAAATGTCTTCCCAGCAGGTAGTATCTCAATGATTCGATGGCCCACTTCATGGCTAGACATTCTTTCTCCACCGTTGAATATCTGGTTTCCCTGTCCAGAAGCTTACGGCTCAGAAAAACCACCAGCTTCATCTCTCCATCCACTTCCTGCAACAAAACAGCCCCAAGACCCACTCCCGAAGCATCCGTTTGCAGTGTAAAAGACTTCTCAAAATTAAAGGTGTGCAAAACATAGTCTGTGCAGATAGCATTTTTAAGATCTTCAAAAGCTTTGTTACATTCCTCAGTCCATTGGATCTTATTTGGGGACTTGCCCTTTGTCAGGTTGTTTAACACCACTGAGCGTTCTGCAAACTGAGGAATAAACTTCCTGTACCATCCGACCAGGCCCAAGAAGCTCCTCACCTTCTTCTTTGTTGTGGGTACAGGGAAAGTATGAACAGC
>NW_015113468.1:0-1684 GCF_001443285.1 Poecilia latipinna | reverse complement strand
GACCTTATTGTCTGTTGGATTTGTTCTGAAGAGGCTCCTGGCTCCTTTAGCTCTATGTGAAGAACCCCTGGATGCTTTTGGTGACACACGTTGCAATCTAAACGACTCCTGCAGTCTTTGCTTGTGTGACCAACCTTCAGACAACCGAAACAAATCCCCTTTAGTTTAATGAAGGTCAACTTGTCCCGATGCATTTTAGCTTTAAACTGCATACAGTTTTCCAATAGATGATTTCTTTGTAAACAAAACAAGCAGCTGTGAAGAGCAATAGACTTGGTCTTGTTTTCGGCTGAGTGATTTCTGGCTTCTTGAATTGTGTTGACATTAGTGGCAAAACTGCTTCCTTTCTTCCGTTGCTTGTTGGAACTTGAAGCTTTAGAGTTGCTCCCAGTTGGTGGGTCTTGAATGTTGCCAAACACTGGATCTGATGCTACTTTTACTTCTTTTATTATAAAAGCAATCAGATCAGTGAACAGTGCTCGGTGGCCATTTTGCTCCTGCAGCTCATAAGCAGTAACTCTACATTTTTCCCTCAGTTTATATGGGAGTTTCATTACAATTGTTCTCATATTTGAAGGTAAGTCCAACTCTCTCATGTAAACAATTTGTTGTGTTAGATTTGAACATCCTTGAAGGAAAAGAGAGAATGATTGAAGACTTTTCACATCATCACCTTTAATTGGTATCCAACTCATAATCCTCTCCATATACCCAGAAGCAATTTTATTTTCATTTCCAAAATGTTCTTCGAGAAGATCTTTGGCCTTGGAATAACCTTGATCAGGAGGTAAGTGCTGACAACTATGCACCAGATCTTTAGGCTGCCCCCTAGTGAACTGCTCTAAAAAGTGCAAACAGTCGCTCCAGTTGTCAGTTTTAACTTCCACTCCGTTCTCAAAGGCGTTCATAAACGATCTGTACTGCAGGGGGTCCCCATCAAACACAGGGATGTTTCTGGATGGGAGAACAGACGATAAGTTTTGTTTTACAAGTAAGGCAGTGATGTCATTTTGTCTTTGCATGATGTTCACAATATCATTCTGACAGTTCTCAGAGATAGAAGGAGATTGAAATTGTGTTTGCTGTGTTGCTTGAGTTGAAGAATCAACTTTTACTCTCAGACGATCCATTTGAAGTGGTTTCTGCCTTTGTTTAGGTCTGACGACAGGACAATCGGATGAAGAAGCGGCTCTTTCTTTCGGAACAAACTCATCGGCGCGAGGATTTAGCAGGGACGTGTCCTTTACTTGGGCTCTTTCAAAATAAGAGTTCATTCCATCGGATCGTTTAGAGCCAGCAACTGAATTTATTTTTAAGACATTAAGTTTTGCATTGGTTGCTGCCAACTCTGTTTCCAAGTCTAATTTTTCCTTTTCTTGTCTCAGTTTTTCCTTTTCTTGTCTCAGTTTTTCTTCTTGAGCTTCAATCAGATGTTTTTTGTTCAACGCAGCGAATCTCTCCATGAGCGCTGCCTTTTCAGCCGCAGCTTTAATGCGAGCAGAAGAGGTGGATGAAGTCCGAGACTCCTGTGAAGATGTTTTTGAACGTGGTTTTACACTTGAAATATTAGAGACACTGTCTTCAGGATTTATTTCATCCAGATCCGCAACAACCTGATCATCAACATTAATTTTCTGTTCAGTATATGGATCTCCTGCTTCATGCAACCAACCCTTTACATTGT
>NW_015113467.1:227401-254204 GCF_001443285.1 Poecilia latipinna | reverse complement strand
CTCAACAGGTGGAGACAGCAAAGGATGAAAGCCATGTTCCTCATTGCAACATATGAAGCAAACAAAACAAATTTTCAAACAAGGACATTTGGATTAGTATAGAATTACTGCTGGAATCAAAAGTGGAAAGCAAAACAGACGAATCCACACTAATTTTTACATTAGAAAATGTAAAAATGTATATTTGATTGTGGAAAAAAAATATAAGGGAGATTAATGGGGAAAAAAAACATACCGTTACATCATAATGACTGTATGTGAGTCTGTCGCTCATCATGCTATAAATAACACCAGTAACCTGTAGATGCCACCAACACAGCAAATAAAAGGAGCAGACCAAACCACAAGGTGGTGCCAAAAATATATCCTCCCTCCACTCTTCATGACAACATCGCCAGTCAATACCCCCTCCACACACACACACGCACGCACACACACCTCCTGTGAATCTGTGTTTTGAGGGGGGGGGGGGGCACTTTCCCAACTGTGCGCAGAGCGTCACATCAACATGCGCCACACATCTGCTGCTCATCACCCACGAAATGAATTTACAGTCCGATCTGTGTCACTTTCTGCCTGCGCCCTCCCAACATCCGTCACGACCAAGACGTCCTCTCTGCCTCCTTCCAACTAATGACTTGCGCTCTCCTGTCGCTGCCGCGCAAAGGACGGCTTCCATTCGGCCCAACATGCAACAATGTGCGCACGGCCAGAGTCCGCACAACAAGACAACTGTAGCCGCTCGGATATAAGCAAACAATCCGAGCAGTTCAAATCTGGCAACAAACCAACAGCTTCAGTCATCCATTAATTGGCAATTGCCCTGTAAATAACTATTAAACTTATCCCGCACGAATAAGCGACGTCTACCAAAACGCTTCATTTGCGTCGAGTCAATCTTAGGCAACTGACATTCTTTTAAACTCCGCGCAATCCCAAATGAAAAAATAAAAAATAAAAAAGACTCACCTTTGCTGCCTTCTTTGCTCGACTTAAAAATCAATTTCCCTCTCACTTTGGCGCGGGGTTTGTGCGGTTCGGTCCGCAGAACTCACGTTGAATCGCAAGAAAAGCCTGTAATTTGCAGAGTAACTCAATTTCCCCTCCTCGGGTCTCTGGATCTCACGCAGCTCCCCTCCACCACCGACACTCTCCGGACAGAGAAATGGACAGATTAAATGCGATAGCGATAAGATCAACAGCGGTCCGGGGAAATCTCTCCCCCTCTCTCTCTCTCTTTTTTTTTTTTTTTGGATGAAAAGATTTTTTCCCGCTTTCACGGGACAGAGGCAGAAAATAAGAGCAGAGGGGTGAAAGAGGGGGAAGAGAGAGCGGGTGGCAGGTGAGGGAAATCACATCCGAAGGAGTTTGAAAAATATCCCTCTTCTCTTTATCACCAGTAGAAATGAGCCCCCCCTTTTTTCCTCGCCGGTTAAAGAGTTGTTGTTGTTGTTTTTATTATTATTGTTCCACGGGCTCACAATCTGATAGGCCTTAAGAAGTGGAAGGTGTATCTGTGAGGATGATTGCAACGACGGCGCCGGTGATGCTGCGTAACCCGCATCCCACTTCCCCGTTGAGGGAAGAGCGCAGAGAGAAAAAGCGAGGCAGCTGATCCCTCTCTGTGCGCGAAGAAGCTCCTGTGATCAAACACTCTGCAGCCTGCCGAAAATAAAAAAGAAGAAAGAAGCCTCCCTTTTTTTTTCACATCTTGCGCTGTTGATCCATCCACTGCGGTCCGGTAGAAAGGTTCAGAGCAGACTGAGGTGCGGGTGAGGTCTGTCCTTTCTCCTCCTTTCCCTCTCTCGATCTCCCTCCCTCTCCCTCTCTCCGTCAGAAAAGGAAGATGCTCGGTCGGTGCCGTCCTCACGCAGAGACTCGCCGGGCGTGAAAAGGAAAATGCTCCCGGACTCTGCATTTATAAACCCATCACAGGAGGTGGACGCGGTCCGCATACGGAATAAGAACACGGGTTTTTACGGGGGGGGGGGGGAGAAAGTTAACCGTGTGACATGTTGCTCCAGCCCGTATGAGTCGTTGATTGGTGTTGAAAGAATATTTCGACACCCAACTTATCCAGCTGCTATTGTTTTGTCTAAAAGAGAAAGAAGGAGAGAGAGAGAGAGAAAAACGGAGTAGACACAAAAAAATTGTGCTGCTTAAACAACAATTTCTTACTGGTTTTCATCTCACTAAAGTATTACAAAGAAAGCAAATCCAGTTTCCACATCTCTTTGGTTGAAGATGTCAGGGGCTTGTTGGGTGGGCAGTGCGGTCATCCAGTGTCCTGTGAAAGTAAACGGCCTTTAACTTTTACACTTCTTGGCATGTAGCGACCACAAATTTCAGCACAGCTTATTGGGATTTAATGATAGGCTAACACAAAGTAGTGCATAATAGAAAAGTGGAAGAAAAATTTTAATTTTTTTTTGCTTTTTATAAAGAATCTTAGAAGTGTGCATTTCTGCCTACCCAAACCCCGTTTAAAGCCGAGTCAGGCTATATAGAGATATATCCCAAACACTGAACTTCTCACAGGGCTCCGTTCAGGTCATCATCTGAAAATGTACAACACGACTGGTAACCTACCAAAACATGGCCATGTTATCAACCTCGGCAAAGGTCACTGTGCTTTTGTTTTTTCCCGCGAGAGAGGTTTTACTGACAAACCGGCCGACCGGGTCATGTCTGCAACATTTGCAATTAGCAATAGTCACCCCATTGTTGCCAATTCAGCAACTTTATTGATATATTGAGCAACATTTCAGACAAAAAACTGGCATCGGCCAGAAAACTGCCATCGGTGGACACCTATTATTTATGTGTTTGAATGACACAGTCAATTTCCAAACTTAATCCAATTGAGAATCAGCAATACAACTCACAGATTTTCCTCATCCAATGTGACCAATGAGCTTTTTTCAGCTCCAGTCTTTATTTGACAGTGAGAGAGGGAGAAGAAATGTGTGTAAGGCCTACAGGCCGGGACTCAAACCCAGGACAGGTCTGTCGAGGACTGAGCTGAGTACATGGATGAGCACTACACCCCTGTGCCCTTACTTATGAGCTATTTTCCAAAGAAAACTGGACAACTAGTTGATTTAGGGGGTCCAACTACAAGATCATGCCACATTTCATACTTTTATTTGTAATTTATTTGTGTTGGTCTGTCTCATAAAACCCCCAACATATTAATTGAAATTTGTGGTTGTTTGTAGCACGACAAAAAGTGGACAAGTTAAAATGACTTGACTACTTTTGCAAAGCGCTGTACCTCCTCACTTCTGCCGTTTGGTTCTTTGAGTGGCCGCCAGTTATTTTGCAGTAAGAAAAAAAAAACCTAATACATGGATTGAGCACTATATGTCCACACTCTGACACACAGATGAGTCACAAACATAGTGGATGAACTGTAAATGTCAATTTAAACACTGAACACTATACTAAAAAGGTGAAGGTTATAAGTCATTAGAGCGGACAGCTCAGAAAAATCTGTCACCGCGACTCACCAGCCCACCCTCGGTACGCCCACTCAAATCATGCCATAAAACCGACACGAATCATGACACACCACTCTTATAACAGCTAAGAGGAAAAAAAAAAAACCTGCTAAATTTACATTGTTTCACACCAAACTGAATCATAGAACCCACAAATGCTCAGTCATCTGCCAACAAGCACTGGTGAAATTTTTTTTTATCATAATACACTGAAATGTAAACAACTCAAAGATACAAGGGAAAATATTTGTGCTTAAACAGAATTTATTTTTTATTTTTTTAACCCCGCTGCCGACTCAATCCTGTGATATTTTCCAGGACTTTTATTCACACAGCTGGTAGCCTTTCTCCCAGTAAAATCCCTGATTTTGAAAAATCTATTCAACCCCAGCCTTTTTTCCCTTTCACTGTATGCGACAAAGCTACTTTTTTGAAAGTTCTTTGAACAAACACTGCTTGGCAGAACTTAACCAAGAAATGCGTCTTCACGTTTTAGTAAAAGGGTAAAAAAAAAAAAAAGTTACTCATCTCTACCTGCACCACGAAGCGGCAATCCAAAATCACTCCAAAATAGTAAACCGTGTTTTTCACTCATCAGTAATCATGAGTAGAAATGGTGGCCGTCGAGTATTGCATGCCGCACCGTTCGGGATGATGGATCTGCAGTTAATGTCAAAGTGATCTTCTTAATCACAAACCCGTGTCCCTCTGAAGCTCTCAGGTATGCGGGGCACTCGTGCAATTAAACACAGGAGTGTCTCGCCAGACGACTTTGACTTACGAGTCCTTCATTCCAGTCGTCCTGCTTTTGCTGCAGAACACGCGCAAATTGTAATGCAACCTTTACATCAGGCACAAATCTCTCAATATGAAAGATGGCTTCAGTGCTTCCTCCAGATAAAAGGAGTGTAACCATGGACCTGTCTTCATGCTGTCCTTTCTGTCCAAAATCCTGTGATCTCCTTACTGCTCTGCGATTACATCTTCCTACCCGTCACTTTGATCATCAAGGCTACTCTGGAAGGTTTTAAGGCTAAACTCGGGTCCCAGTGTTTTGCAAAAGGAAGAATTTAACACACGAAGGAGGGATTTGGAAGTGAACAAGGGTGCCGTTTATTTCAAATCTGCTCCAAGCAGAGCCTGTATGTCCACAGCTAAAAGCGACTTAACATTAACTGCCTTACTTCATCCACAAAAACTAATGTGTTTAAAGTTGGTTTTGTTTGTATATTTTCCACATTTCACGCACAAATTTCTCACAATTCAGTCACAACTACCATCTTCTGTTCCTGCTCGTTTGTTTTCCTCATTTCTTTTGTTGTGCATTTTCCACTTTCAAGGTACACTGCATTCAGATTACAGCACTGCCGCTTTGATTTTCTTTGCTTGCTCCAACCGTGTGATTTTCTTTCATAAACCTCACAATTCTTTATGATGTTTGCTCAAAGGTTTTAGACACACAAAGACTGCAAAAGAAAACGTGTTGAATTCTAATTATTCCTACAGACGTTTTAAACTCCTCGTCATTCCTTGAAGGAGGCGAGGTTTTTCTGTTCCACCAGGTGTTTGCTAGTTGCTGCTGCCGCTAGTCTGGTGGAGCCGTGTGAGGAAATGGCTGAGCGAGTATTTTAGACACAGAATGACTGCGATTTCTCAAACACGTACAAAAGCATGAAGGCAACACTCCAGGCATGTTTTCAATGAGGGAGTAGCATTATTATGTGATTTAAAGCTGAAAAAAGTTAACTTTACGTTTTACTTTCCCTTCAAATGCAACAAAAATAAGGTGCGTTCTCTTTTGGGGTTTTGTTTTTTTACAAAATCTCCACATTTATTCACTCCATGTTCACTGCCCGAGTCTGTCCTCAGTATAAAAATGGGTCTGTTTCTTCAGCACATCCAGTCACTCATCCAACACTATAAAGACAGACTTTTCACACTAAAACTTGTTTAGAAGACATAGCATGTAATTTGCACAACCCTCAGTCTGATGAAAGATATGAGCGCCGCATAAGAGACGTACATATTTAACCAAAAACACCCTTTTGTGCTAGAGTGGGATGGAGGGAGAGGACGAAGGCACGTTTTCGTCACGAGAACGTAGTGATGAAATCTACCCTCCAACCATCTTCTCGCTCAATAATCTTCATGCTCGGGATTTACTCGCAAACGAGATCTTGATCTTAACAAGTGTTCTTCCCTAAATAAATAAAGCAACACTGTTAAGCCAGTGCAGCGTTCCTGCACTTTAACCGGATTTATTGGCGAATCTTACATCTGTGACAAGACCAATTGTACAGTTCAGCTGCATTTAGATTACAACCACACCATGATTTTAATCTTTTGGAGCCACCTGCAGGGAGGTTTAGATTAAGCCTCAGGAAAAAAACAAAAACAAAACAAAACAGGGATTATTAGCAGCTGCTGTAATGTACACAATCACTTCAACAGGTATGCAAAAGCTGACATCAATTATCGCAACTGCATAAGAGTGAACCACGTAAGTAAATCGTCACCGATTACAGATAAAAAAAATCTATAACTGCATGCTTCGAGTGGGACTTAATAAAGGGATTCCCACCATTCACAGCTAATATGTGGCCAGAATGGAAATTGAATAGGATATTTGTATTTCATAATGCAGACTGAGAGCTGATATTAATTTTTAATGTGTTCTAGGTGACGAACAGTGTGCCGTGCCAAATGGTTATTTGCCATTTTCCAAACACCGGTTCTAAAGCATTGACGACACCTTGAATATGAAGTTTGTCCTTGGTAAAAAAAAAAAATTTAAATCTAAAGATATGCACTCTGTGGTTAGGAGTAAGAAACTCCGGGCCTCATCTTTTAAAGGTTTTGCATGTACAAAGCCAGGTGCAAACTCAACAGCAATGTGCAAACCTGACATGCACACAAAGTGGAAACAGGATCGTGTCAGCAAACTGAGGAGGATGCAGTGTCTGCCTTCACAAGTGTGCAAAAATATGTGCTAATGGTAGGGTTAGGGTACTTGGACTTGTGAATTAGAAATGTTTAACACAGAGAAGATTAAACATATAGAATCTGCATTAATAGCAACAATCCTTGTTGGGATTTTTCCCTTGCTGTCGGACACAATAGTACTTTGTATTATTGTCAGCACGAATGAGTGTTTCAATAAGAGTAACTATAAAAATCTGAACACTTTATTTTAAAAAGTGTTTCATATTTCTTTAGCTCTAGACAAAATAAAAGACTTAGAGTTTCTCTTTCTGTTTCGCTTGTCTCACAGAAAGACATTTCCTTTATTTTTATTATGACATTGCTTGAGGTCTTACTTGACCAAAAAAAAAAAAAAAACAAAGAAAAAAAAATTGGAAGTAACCTGATTATTCAGTACAATCCATAAACTTACTGTACCGTAGCATCACACACAAACATCAAATCACGGAATGGGGGTAGAAAACATGTCAAGTCAGCGTTATAAAGGAAAGAGGAATGAAATAATATCCGAGCAAGTTTGGTTTGTTGTGGAGAAATGCAGCGCCGGAAACTTTATCTGATCTATCCGAAGTCAGATTCTTTTTTTAAGAGAGCTCTAAATCCCCTGGCGTGAGGTAGATGGCGATGATGGGTGGAATAAGGTAAACAGCAGCAGAGAATATGACATGCGGTACAGGCAACTTGACAGCAGCAGACGATTTAACGACGCATGCTGAAACACATGCTTTCTTTCCTGAGGTGCAATTTAGAGCCACACGCAAATTTGCCAAAGTGCAACGAATAATCAGCTGCACAAAACAAAATGTGCTCCTAAATATGTTTGGTTCGAGTCGCGTCGTGTCAGTCTGCCGCTGCTCGAGTCTGATTTGATTCAAGTGAGCATGACTTCATCTGACCCCGCATAAACTTCACATGACAGAGAGGCCTGTAGTAATTAGGCAGAATGCAGTCGTGCTGCTGCAGACGTTATTGACGGAGCCTTGAATCCCAAATGAACTGCGACCACGTGTGTGGAGGATGGATGAGAGCGAGGCTGCTGACGCTGACATGGCAGGACAAGGGTACAGTCACCTCACCGAGATGTAGCTCTCAATGGATGACACGTTTATGCTGAAGTCAGTGACTGGCTCCTTCACTGCGAGTGTATTGATTAAAGGAAAATGGCAAGGTGTGCTTGCATGGAATAAAACCTGCCACTGAATTGTAACATGGATTGTCAGCAATTTCCGTCATTAGCATTCAGGGCCTTATTCTATTGACAGATGTTCTGGCACCGACTTTTCCTTTTTCGGCTGCGAACCTGTGAGGTTTATGCTCAGCAAAAGGGCAAGAATGAATCTTGGACTTACAGTTTAATCACAAAACAACATTAGCCAAGTAAGAGACGATGTCTCGTATATCATTCAAAAAGTTGATTTCAAGTCATTTAGTTTGAAAAGATGAGTTATGAATCACAACACAGACTGTTACATGTGAAGAGTTGATTTGTGTATGTTTTGATAACGGCTTACAACCAATGAAAACCCAATATTCAGTTTCTCTGAAAATTTGGATACATCATGAGGCCAATTTAAAAGGTTTAATGCTACAGTTACCTTGTGCTCTATGCTCTTTGGGAAAACAGTGATCACTGGCTCAATTGACAAGAGCAAACCACAAAGGGAGGAGCCACAGCTTTGAGAGGATTTTAAAGAGAAGTTCAACCCAGACAGTTGGGGGAGATTCAGGTGACATGGGCTGCAGCTGGAGTTGGTGCCTAAACACCGACGGACGTATTCAGGAAATTGGCTAATGCTGTCGCAATCTTAAGCTGCTACTGACATTATGTCAGAAAAATCTTTATTGGCCTAGTCAGGAAACCGGCTGGATTGTTTTTTAGTCTTTGTCTCAACAGTCTAGGTCTACGTTTTCAAAGTTTTGGTCTCTCTTGGACTCCGTCTTAGAACTAGTCTTTGTCTCAAAACCATTTTTTGAGACCAAGGCCAACTGCAACCTTGTGCTAAAATCTCAATGGGTTACATTTAGATGCTACTAAGATTTTCTCTCTAACTTTAATAATTTAAGCACTGTAAGCTCTTTCTCCATAAGCTCTCAGGTGCTCAGTCAGAAAGAAAAATGCAAAGGTAAATAGGTATTTACCAGCTAGCTTGATTACATGCAGAAAAAGGAAAATTAGTTAAAGCTACTTTACTTTGGAGGATAACACACCAATAATAAGACAAATAATATAGTGTTACCTTCAGTGACCTCCACCTTAGGAGGTGGGCTGCAGAAATAGCAAACACTTTTTCTCCTCCTATGACCTGCTGCATGGATCACTACCTAAGAAACCAGGTATAATGTTATGTTTTTATGGAGCAGCAAACATCCAACAATGGACCAGATGGGTGTTATGATCCAAAATCAGATCTCATTTGAGGCCGAGGGTGAAGCCCGTCAACATTATGTCAACAGTGCTTTTACTGAAACAAGACCACGATCAAGACATACAATGATACAGACTAAATAAATACTATTCTGAGATTTACTTAAATTTACTTAGTTTGGGGTGCAGAGGTTGGCAGGGGGCACCACATCATTCTGCCTTCAGCCCCCAAATGGCTAGAGCCGGCCCTGGGTGAGAAACACAAGACCCAACAATGTAGACAAGCTGAGAGCCACCATCAAAACAACCCAGGCTTCCTAAAAAGGTCACAGCCACAGAATAATGAACTGAAGTAGCAGTTCATGCAAAAGGAGCTCTGACCACTGATGAGTGGCTTTACTGTAGCACACAGACTTTTTAGTTTACTTAGCAAGATCTTTTTGGTGTTGTGGTGGTCTTATGGTCTTATGTAATATTCATATTACCTAAGAAACTGCATTTTTGGTTTTCAGTAGCTCTAAGCCACAATCAGAATATCAGAAGAAGAAGAAAAAAAAACACTTTACATCTCTCTATATGTCCCTATGATTTCATAACTAAACATTGTCATTTTAATCAAAGCAGAGTTTTCAGTGATAGTCTAATACACTGGCAAGGCAAGGCAAGGCAATTTTATTTATATAGCACCTTTCAGTCAAAGACAATTCAAAGTGCTTTTACAGAGAAACAATACCAATCAGACAAGAAACACACAAAAAAAAAAACTGAGTTGCATCTGTTTGAAAACATGTAAAGCAAACCACAGTTTGAAGGAGCAATGCTTTTTTAAAATAAAGACCAAGCTTTTTAACATTTAAGAATCAACATTAACATAATGTAATGTTCTTTACGCTATGGGAATGAGCAAATACTTAGCTGCTCCAAGGCCACTAATACTTTAGATGAATTAGAATCAAAACATTTCACTTTCTTAAGCCCATATTTTTTTATTTGTATCTTTACTAAGACATTAATATTTCATTATAGCTGACAATGTTTTTTTTTTTTCCCCCATTCTTCTAAAACTTTAACCGTTGCACATATTGTGATAAATTTTTAATATTACACAAAAGTGCTTCCATGGTTGAGGAAAATTTAACGCCTCATACTGCTGTATGTTTGCAGGAGGAAAAAAAAAAAAGAAAACCCTGAGGATTATTCTCTTTATGTTCTGGGAGGTGTACCCTTTCTGCGAGAAAGAAATGTCAATTCTGTACCGCTACAGTCCCGTCGTAACCTGACAGCACTGCAGCTCCTTAGAGAAAACGTCACTGCTGAGGAGAGGAGTGGGGAAGAAGTGACTTATCGAAACAAAATCTTTTTAAAATATATCCCCAATATTTCTGGACCTGTGGCACAAAGGGGTCAGTTTTCATTTGCCACTCTTCTGTGATCGTCAGAGAGCCAAATGGGGATAAAAGATTAACCGTCTACAGTATCAGGTACCTCATTCGTGACACGTGCGTAAATGTTAGCTCAGAGGACGGCTGCATGTGAGCTCCAGAGTAAACTCTTCACCCTGACAGCTGCTGGCGTTAAAGATTGATTTACGACTCTTAGCCACCAGAGGTTTAACACCTCTCCTGCGAGCCATTGCAGATTCAGACGTGGTATGACCAGCTGGTAAATATTCATCAGCTCTGAATCAGGCCAGTGCCGCACCAGTGCAGCAGTGCTGTGTCAGTGTGTCAGGTGGTGTTGTTTGGTGTCCATCTGCATGCGCGCGGACACTCCTTTATTACCTGCGTGTACCGCATTACCTTCCGCCCCCGAAGGCCCGCCTGTATTGTGAATTGAGCGGCCAAGTGGTGGTGTTCATTTTGCATCAGCTAACAGGACGGATCCTCCTCTCCCGTCAGACTGACAGCAGGCTAATGGCTCTGGCTCTTTTCCAGTGGATGTGGAGAGATCGGAAGACATGAAGGATGAGGGAAAAACAGAGAGCGTGGGTAACAAGAGATAAAGCAGTGAAGAAGAGTTGAGTGACATGAATTCGGAGCAGCTAACCAAGAAATTGTGTCGGAGTGGGTCTGCCCCCAAACTCTTAGCTGCTTGTGACAGTTCTGAAAGCCGGCGTAGAGCGAGATGTCGCCTGGATTAGAACTACGTGTGCTAAAGCTCATGTGTCTCTCAGCTGGAAAGCTGATGTGGAATGAGATGAGGGGAGCAGGGGGATTGATTCACTTTCTTTGGACAACTTAAAGTGAACAATAACAGAGCAGCTATATTCCACTCAGCACAAGAGAACAAGCACTTAAATGCTTCTTACTCGTATTTCAATACAGGAGGAATGAGCAATAGGGCGGATGGGGGCTTTTAAATAACAGTAATAGTTTGCGAGATTTAAATCACAATTTGTGCTGCCTGACTGGTAAGTGGGTTGCAATATTTAAGCATAGAAGCAAGAGACTGCTAGCATTTAGGGAAGGAAAAAAAAGTTCCTCTGCAAGGCAGTTGGATTCATTTATCAGAAGTTTGCGTTCTCTCTCTAAGGGTTAAAATTCCATTAATTAGTTGTATTCATTTCTTTCTTTCTTTTTTTTAAATCCAGGCAATTTTGATTATTTTCTACAATCCACACAAGGTCACAAAACTGCACAGACAGGCTCAAATGTATACATACACCCCAAGTAAGATCTATCAAATATCATCCATTGAGATGCATCTCAAACAAACTCTTAGTGCAGCCATCAGCGAGGTTCTGCAGGGTTCTGACAGAACTGGTCTAGTTAAAGGTCGAGAGGAGGCATTCTGTAAAATTGATTTTCTTTTTAGATTTTTATCATGTTATAATGTTAATCCCTCATCAAAAACACACCTGGAGTGTCACTCTGACTCTTTAATGTTTGAGGGAATCTCTGGTGGTGCCTAAATGCTTGCTCTCACAAAGCCCCACCCTTTTACCCAAAGCTCCTCCTTGGAGCTGCAGTCTCATAAATCACCCCTCTCCCACTCAGCTTTGGAGGAGCAATTAAATGCCTGGGAGATCTGCACATCTGAGGAACTTGAACTACTTCTCAGTCCATCACTCCTCGGAAGCGTTAACGGCCTAATGAGAAAGAAGCATTGTTGTGATGACCTGCTGAAGGGGAAGTGTCGAAAAGATTAGGAGATTCTTAGAGAGGCCAATTTCGCATGTACAGCATTTTTTATAACATGGTAACATGCTATAAAATGGCACTATGTGCCAGGAAAATACATGGTACCGCCCCTTTAATTGAAACGGGTCAGTTTTCTGTCAAGCACTCGGCTCTCAAGTGCAGTCGACAAATTTCCAACAGGGCTAAGGTTGAGCCTTTGGAAAGGTCATTCAAGAAAGCTTAATGTCAGCCTGCTTTATCCACCCCAAAACTACTTTATGTGCATTTGATATCATTGTCCAGATGAAACAGCTAAAAATGAAGGCCCAGCCTCCTACTTGTTGATTTCAGAGGTAGGACATTTCTTTGTCATCCACGTTTTGCAAAGGATCAGTACAACAAGGGGCAAAACAAAGCCCTGCAATGTTCTTAAAATTGAAAGTATTTGTCTGACCATAAAATGCATTTTTCCAAAAGGCATTTGGTTTCTCATGATAGCAACTGTCAAGTGTTTTTGTTTTTTCTTGGTCGCCACCTTCTCAGCCAAGGGTTGATGTTAAACTTGCTGCACTGTGGCAAGTAACAGCTGTTAAAGCTGTCTTAGCATTTTTCTCCATGCAGGACCATGCAAAATTTAGTTTTGCTTCCAGAGCTGCACAGTACATCAAATCACAGTCAGCATCGCAGCAACGTGTACAAAAAAGTGTTTTTACTAGATTGGTTGGATGCAGTATTTGGAAGGTTGTTGTTTTTCAATTCAAACTCAATTCATAGAGACTTTATTGAGCTCAAAGCAAAATGAAATGTCTTAACACACATTATGCAAGGTTCTTCAAGGAGTTGTAGATTTTATTTATTCGTTTCAATGACCTCATTTTCACGAGAACGTCCTTAGACGCTGATGACTGAGGGTAGAAAGAACCTCCAGTGTGTTTCACAGCAGAAGCCGCCGAGTGTCGCCAAGATTGAGTTTAGCTTAATTTATGTTGTGCATGCTAATAATATATTTGCCCAATTTCAAGGACGCTCCTCGCCCTTGATGTCTACAGATGAAATTGATTTGAGAGGTCGAGATGCTTAAGTTCAGAGAGTGGTGGAGACCTTGTGCTCATGGAAAAAAGAAAATGGTGAGCATTAATTGCAGCCAGCATCATTACTGAAATATATATATTAAAAACAATCTTCAAATCCCATGTGCTCTAATATCATGGAGCATTACTTGTATCATCTATGAGTTTCTTTGTGGTTTTTAATATCACTTTATGCTCCATCACTTCAGCAAATAAGTGCTCAAAATAAATATTTTTGTCCTAGAACAATACCAATATATTTTGGAGATCCACTGACCCTGGAGTTTCCTTGTATTGATTTAACCTTCATCACTTTTCCTTTCGTCCACTTCTCTTGGATTTTACAAATGGTTTATTACAGCCACCGTCTAAATCTTTAATAAAATTCCTCGAGGCACTGTTGTGATAGCAAACGTTTCTCTTTTTTTTTTTTTTTTTTTTTTTTCCGGGTTATCGCTGCCTTGGCTCATTACTGTGCGAGTCAAGAGGAGGAGAAAAGTCGGTGGTTATTTGAGGAAATTTACCTGCAATCAGGAGATATTCTTTCTTATCTTGATTTTCACCAACTCAGACAATCTACTCTGTCAATCTCCAGTCTCGATTTTATTAAAGGTTAAACAGCAAAGATGGCACAGATTTCTGCTGCCAGCTGAACAGACCACACATCACCAGAGCATAATTATGTAATCAGGAGAGTACATCAAAGCCTCTGGCAAACTGACTTGTCAGCGTGTGACCTCTCTAAAAAGGGACAAATAAACGCGTCTATTTTGGGACTTCTGCTGATACATAAAGCTGGATTTTCTTATTATCGCTGCACGCTCGGAGAAGAAACGAGAGGCTATCATTTCAATAGGTCAAAATAGCTTAGCTTAACCTTAAAAAGCCCATATGCTGTTAAAGCTGTTTGGCGAAGCAAAGCCACCTTTTATCCAATTGTCAAGGTCAAGATGTTAATGCAGAAAGGCTCTCCGTGGTCCAACACTTAATAGCCGCCCCCCTGCTTGCCTCCCCACTTTTCCAAACAGTGCCTTTGTGATCCTGCTTGCAATGCAGCTGGATTATCAGGGGCCCTTGACTGAAGTTATTTTCTGCAGCACCCGTGGGTGAGACCTCTGCGCCAAGAGGTCAGGGGAAACGGCTCACCGCTGAGGCCTTACCGGGAATTATTAGCGTCCGCTCAATTTTTGCCCTTTTCAAAAGCCAGCTGGACGCCGTCAGACGAGTTAAAACCGATGGCAGGGGAGCATCTTCGATGTTACAGATAACTAGCTCAGGAGCCTCCAGCCCACGGAGAGAATAGCAACAGATGACCAAGCAGAAAGGGCATTTTCGATTCCAGTCAGGGTTTTTTTTTTTCCTTATCCTCTTCATTTCCTTTGCGTTTTTTTTTTTTTTCTGCAAGTAGATTCTTTCCTTCCTGGTGTTGGAATCAGTACAGGAGCTTCATTGATCATCACTGAGCTAAATCATCTGACCCCATTTTATTCTATTTCAGCATTGAGGACTCTCAGACAGGCATGCATCAACTCTCCTAATCTAAAGTCGAGATGCACCTGGAGCTGTGAACGCTCACCGAAGTGTCACCTCCACACCAACACTCTAATGGATGCCAGTCAAGCTACTGCAGCATCCACTTAAAGCATAAAACGCATTCTGAAATATGCGCAGCTGGATGCCGAAGTCTGTCGCCTACATATGCTCAGAGCGAGAGGAAAGATTCGATGCAAACAGACTTTCCTTCCTTAAACTACTTTTTGAACTTGCATTTAAAAAAAAAAAAAAAACTAAAAAAATTAAAATACAATAGGTTGACTTGAATGGACCAAACTGGATTAGAACTGAACTTAACTTTGTAGTTTGCCGCAATTACTCTTCTATGCGTTTACGAGCAGACTTTTAAGATGCCAATGTGAAATATGAAGAAATAAAATATGCATCAGACTATTAATGGTAACAGCCTTTGAAAGTATTCCTATGCAGATTTATTTAAACAAATTAGAGTGTCTTGATGTATTAAAGTCAAAAAAATAAACCAGATTTTGACTAAATAAACAGTGATTTCTGTTCGTTTTAAAAAGATGGCCCACAGAAAACAAACAAGAAAAACACTTTTTTCTGACAGTTTCATTACATAAGACCCATAGAAATAGATTAGTGCCTCCTAAATATGCGATGCCTACACAACCATGCTGAATACCGTTGACAGTTGTTCAGCAGATAATCATTGATACCCTCCACTATGACGGTAAGACACAAACAATCACCATTAAACAAGCTGGTTGTTCACAGAGAGCTGAAACCAAATATATTAATGGAAAGCTGAGGAGGGGAAGGCATAGGGAACATGCACAAGCTGCAGTCTTGAGGACTTGAGACTTCGCCTGTAGCCTAAATAGTCTGAGATATAGATACACTTTGCATTTTACTTGGAAATCAAGGCCCTGGAGTCAAGAGCTACTGAATCCAAGTTTCTTGAGGTCCAGTTTGATGGTTTAAGGAGCCAAACGGTCGGCTGGTGTTGATCTGCAGCTGTTTGCCAGGAAACTTTAGAGCACTTCATGCTTTCCTCTGATGACAAGCTTTAGGGAGATGCTAATTTCACTTTCCGGCAAGGTTTGGCACCTCGTCACACTCTTAAGTGTACCAGTGTTTGCTTCAGTGACAATATGATTGATTGATATTGTACTTCACATGAACAGACTTTTCTATAATCTAACATTGCTGTTTTTAGTATCTTAGTTCTACTATATAAAATTCTAGCTTTCTGAGATACTGAATTTTAAAGTAGAATCAATAAATGAAACACATTCCAGCATGTAAGAGATATAGAAAAAAAACTTGAATCGCTGTAATCAGTTACTTGAAGATATTCTGTTTTATTAAGATGTAGCTGTAAAAAAACCCCTGTGCTTTGAGTTTTAGATTAAATACCATTTTATTTCTAGTTTTGTTAAACTGCTAAAGTAAAACTGTCTCAGCTTTAAAGTTGCTGTAAAGCTTATCCTCATAACCTAAGCCTATAGTTTGCTATCTGCAACCCATAAAAAGGACGGCGTATTCGATTTGTGGCAGCAGCAACCAAACGCCTGTTTACATGGCACACACAAAAATGATTACGTAATTAAGCAAGCTTAGCACGCTCCGTGGAATGAAAGAAGAACCACGATTCCTAGATGACTCATTGTGACTCATGACTATGATCATTCGGGGGGGAAATTAAAAAAAAGGGACGAGGATACTACACCATTCTGCAAATTATTTTTAGTCAAATGTGGAAAATATCACCAGCTGTTTTCACAGAGACTCTCTTAAAGTGCTTTCACTCCCTTTACATTTTTGATAAAATGTCTAACTGGCATCACCAAGGCCTCGCCAAGGAAAAGAATAAATGCCATATTGTTCCGTTAACGGTACTTGCTTTTTGGTGCCGTGTTCAGATTTGAGTTACTCAAAGCAGAGCGAAATAAGTGTTATAAATCACCGAGTCCTCATCCAGCATCGGTTAGAACGAGGCAGGCTCCAGTGTGTTTCCCTTCCAAATGCCCAGAGGCCAACGCAGAGCGGCTGACTCCAGTGAAATGTCAGACAACCCACTTAGGCTTTTAAGCATCTAACTTTGTTTTCACCGTATGGTTTTCTCCTCTCTCTCTCTCCCATGTCTACGCGGTACTGGACATGTAGCCACCGCAATCCGTCCAATCAGCCTGGCAGGACAGAGGCTGCAGCTGCGCACCTCTCCTTCCGGCGCCAGTTGCAAAAATCCCCAAGAAACACGACTGCCAGCAGCGCCATCGATTTCTAATGTGCCTCCGCGGCGTGTTAAGCCTAGGTGTGCTCCCGGGTCGCAGCTCAGAACGCTCCCACTGGTTTTTCTTTCACAGCAGGATGAACAAGGGAGCCCGGCGCCAGCTGGCCTGCCTGCCTGAAGCCTTTTACCCAGATACTCCATCAAAGTGCCGTGTGGTAATTAGACAGGGTTAATGCCAAGCCAAGTCACAGGTGCCTATTCATTATATGATTGCTTGATTAGAACTGGTCCCACAGGAGGAACAAAGGGTTCGGGTATCATTCTAGTATAAATTTGGTTTGCACGAATCCTTGCCCAATCGGCGGCGTGTTTTCACTCTTGGGAAGCCAGTTTATTCCTCTTTCAGAATTGACTGTACACATCTCGCATGGCTCATTGTTCTGCGTGGTACACCGATTACAATAAAGGATGGACTAAACAGACTGGTGGAATTGCATTGATCCTCAGTCCAATTCATCTGATACTGGCCTCAGCTCAATGGGGAGGGAATAGGGCAGCACAGAAATCGATTCTATAAGGTCAGGGTTCCCGTTTGGGAAATAGGTTACAATATAAGTGAGGGTTTTGCAAGTAAATGGAAAAAACAAATTAAAGAGAGGCATTAACGTGCGTGAAAAGTATGCATTTACTTGTACCACGTAACTACAATGGTACAGATTTGATTGAAATATTTAATGTGTGTGCAGATAGCAGGGCAGCACAGAACTGTATTCACTATAAGAAGAGTCATAGCTCAAAGTTGTTTTTCATTTTCCTCACAAAGGCAAAAAGAAAAACTTAGAAAATATGTAAAGTCTTGCCTTTGACTGTGCATGAATGTTTCTCTGTTTGGCCTGTGATTAACTTCGACTTATGCAGCAAAGGAACAGCTGTTAGGTTAAAAAAATAGGCTCAATCTGCCTGTGAATACAATTATAAGAATGTATACACAATGAACCAATGGACGAAAATGCAGATATTTATTGTGAAACTGTAAAATTAAAGGGAAGAAACTAAAACCTTTCCTGGTTTTCCTTCCAAAAGTAGCTCATTACACACCGACTCGCAACTGTATTCATAGATCATGACTCGAACTTCGTTACATAACAACCGCTAACCTTTTATAAGACGAATTGACACGCCATAGAGGGAAGAAAAAGTGTTGCTAGTTGCAAATCTCTTTTCATTTTCAGCTAAACATCTTCATGTTCAGCCTCAAATCAGTTATTTTTTAAGTAATTACCTTTTGCTGCAATTGGAGTGACATTTCTTTGGTGTCCATCACCTTTCCACATCTAGAGATTGATGTAATTGCCCATTCTTTTCCGTAAAGTAGTGCAATCTATGTATAGCATCCATGAAGAGCAATTATGAAGTCTTAAGCCACAGGTACCCAGTTTGATTTAGGTCAGAGAATGATGGGTACATTCCTTTCCATTCTAATATGTTTTGATATAAACCAGTCGATTGACTGATGGACCTCCAGAATCCCCATTTATCTAACAAGTTTCTTTAAGGATCGGCCTGTACGCGACTCCTTTCATCCTCTGATCAAATCTCAACAGCTTCATTGCCTTTGAAGAAAAGCATCGATCCACCATAATGCTGTCTCTTCTATACTTTACCATGGGGATAGTGTTTTCAGAGTCATGTGCAGGGTTACTTTTCAGCAACAAATCTGGCATAGTCAAAATATTTCTTTTTGGTTTGTTAATTTTCAGTGTATTAGTTTATATTTTCAACAGATCCCTCCCACCTGAGCTGTGAACCTTTTCAGTTCTTCCAGAGTTATCGTGGGAACATCGACTGCTTCTTTGAACGATACTCTCCTTCCTTACCATTTCGATCAAGTTGGATGGCCACGTCTTGGTAAGTTTACAGTTACGCTATTTCAGATGATCCTGAGGTATTTATAGCCCAGCCCAGCTACAAAGTTCTCCACATCATTCTGCTTTGTCCTTTGGTCTTTTGGATTCTGTTTACTAATCACAAACCTTTGAGAACTTCCTAGAACGGCTCTCTATTTCACTGCTGGAATAAACTACAGAGACAATTTACTAGCTTGGTAACATCTGAAAACAATTTGTTGTACTGGATTTTAATTGGGGCTACCAACTGAAAGAGACTGATTATATGCTTGCCAAGTTTAGCAAATTTTTATTAGTATAAAATAAATTTGAAACCCCTATTGTAGACTGAAAAGAAAAAAAAATGTTTCTGAAGTTTGTAGTTGTAAAGAGCAAAGAGTAAATAATATGCAATAGATATAAGCACTTCTGAAAGAAAATGCAAATCTGAAGAGCAGCAGATTTTTGTTTAAGATTTTCTCTCTTTTTATCTTGAGTTTGAAATATAAATATCTTATTTTAAGTGTCATGCAACCAGCCTATTATCTATTGCATTTAAAAGAAAAAAACACACACACACACAAAATGTTTCTGCAAGAAAGGCTACTTGGAGAAACTGGAAGAAAATCGCTGATCATTTTGTTGACCGATTCAGAGTCTGACCTAAAATGACTCATTATAGACATTCGCTGATATACGAGTAAGAACAGAAGCTCAGGATGTTGCTTGTGAGGATCCTGCTGCAAACACACAGATGAATACTGATGAACAGTGCAGTATATCAAATGAGAAAAATGAAGCACAGCAAACAGGGGAGGTGCTGTATTCCTAACACGCAATTTGCAAAGCGAAGACTTCGAGTGCTTGTCATGTTTAGTTTAAACCAAATACGTCACAATCACACTTCATCAGTAATTCTGCAACAATAACCAACTAATTCATACAGTGACACGGGATAAACACTGCTCGCAGCCTGATGTGTAAATATACAACACCTGAACCATCAGTATGGTAATGGATGCACTGCTGGATACATTAACATATTAATGAGAATTTGGTTTCAGGAAGCAACGGGTGTCTGCAAATGCAAGTGCTTGTGTGAAACTTCACTTTTTAGTCGATGTGCAAGGATGGATTATTATGAAACGGTTTTGTTGGGATTGCTCAAAAAAAAAAAAAAGGTCTCGTTTGTGTCCCGTCACAGGTGAATTATTATTCCAGCATCCTTATCTTGGAGTTGGGCCCCTTCAGCGCAAACATAATGACGTGCTCCACACTACGATCGCAGCTACCCAGCATGGGACGAGCTCAGAAGGAATGCTCAAGCTGATTTCAAATGAACGCCAGAAAACAAGTGGAGACATTTAAATATTAAGAGAAGAACAGTGCCAGCCTGCTGAGAGTTTCAAACAAGACCAATCTCAGGATAAAGCATCTTTTTCCTGCATTACTTGGGGCATAGCAGAAGCAAAAAAAAAAAAAAACTCATCTCATTTGAGGATGACACAAAGTGCCCTGTTGAATTGTCCAATGTGACTGACACCGCTCTCCTCTCCGTCTTTGCCTTTTCAATTAGCTTGATGACAGGTGCACAAACGAGAATCAATTACCGATCCTTTCGTATCCCTTGTGTCTTTATCACAATCTGTCCCTAGCCATTTCTCTCCTATTACTCCCTTAATACGTTACCCCTCCTCCACCTCTCCATTTTACCCCCTTTTTCTTTTTTTCTACCTCATCTTGGATTTTCACCATCTTCTCTGAACAGGTCCTTTCCCTCTCCTGCCTGCTTCACTGCAGCAGAGTGACAGATTGAGGAAAAAAAATAACAGAGGAAGCACATCAAACTGTGTGGATTATTACAACCCTACTTACAGATACACTACGCATAACCACGGCCAGCTATAACACCACAACAGGTAGCAGTAAACCTGAAGAAAGGTAACATTATAGCTGCACAGATCTGTGTCGGCTCCCCTGATCTCCGGCTTCGCCTTGGTGTGAGGGCCAATAAGATATTTAGACGTTGCTTGGTTCAATGACTTGGCAAACACTGGAGTGAAATGTGTTTGGAAAAAATCAAAAAAGCACTGTGAGTTATTTAAAACACTGATGTCACTGCAGGTTTTGGGGTGGGTCTTGCTTATTGAGGAGTTGCATGGTGGAAGTTTGCCACCTGCTGGTAATCAACATCACCTTCTCTGGCATCCGTCATCAAGTGGCACATTACTCTATTATCACAGAGGACATTTTAAATATGTGTAAAAAAAAAAGGTAGCAAAATGTTTTTTTTTTTTTCAAAAATTCATTTTTTTCCCCCAGGTTTTTTTTTTTTTTTTTTTATTTGTGCAAATATGTATAGTATCAATCTGGACATTCTGACTGCTTAAGTGTTAATCAGAAAGGCGGCTGGTTTTAGCAGATAGAGCTCTGTAACCCTGACCTGAAGGTAAAAGTCTAAACTGTGTCTGTTCATGGTGTGAGAGGACAACACAGACCTTAGCTGCCCTTTTCCTGACCATAGATCTGTACAAGTCCTGAGAGGAGAGAGCCACAGAGTGATGGATGAGCAGAGGACAGACTGAGAAATGGCTGTGTAAAAGATAACCAGCTGCTCTTATGGTAGGTTGTATTTCTTGAGTGGCCACTGTAAGTACAGTCTCTGCTGGCCCCTTTTCTGAACAGTGTGTGAGGATCATCTCAGGTCCCGAGAAAGGGTGGTTCCAAGAAGTCGGACGTGGTCCGCAGTGTTTTTGAGGATTGTGAGGGGAAGGAGTGCTAATGGTATTCTCCAAAAGTCCACCTTCATCTCCACTGTCTTTTCTCTACTGTTTTGAGTTCCAGGGGATTCTGACCACACCAGTGGGCCACCTGATCTGCCTCCTGTCAGTATGCAGACTCATTACCCTCCTGGATCAGGCCAATAACAGCGGGCGAACTCACTACCTGGGTGGTGCCCATCTTGATGGTTCTTCTTCAGGAAAAGATGTTCGCCAGCCCTCACCTGCTGCTACTGGTCAGTCAGGAAGCTGGTGATCCGCAGACAAGTGGATGCCACTACAGATGAAGTCCACAAATAGGATCCTGGCATACATCTCTAGTTGATCGTGGTGGTGCAAAATGAAGTGCAGCACAAAGTCAACCGCATCATCTGCCAAAGATTGCGAGATGAAGAGTGGAAAGGAACAGAATCCAAATTGCTTAAGATTCAGTGTGATGCTTCCACAGCCAGTGATGATTTAGCATGAAATAAAAAATTTGCTGATGAAGTTCCATTATCCCCCCCACCATCAAGTCCAAAGTCGGTATCGTTAGTCTAAGGGAAAACTTTGAAGGGAACCTATTATGTTTTCTTAGGATAGGTCTGTGGGCTACACAAAACTGGTCTGCATGCGTCTTTTCGAGTCCTCTCTCATTAGAGAAGCAACCTGTGCTTCCTGAACACCTCAGAGCCTTATATTGATCTCCTTCATGCAACGCTGCATTGACACAGTAATTCATGCAAAAGGAGGCCCAAGTAGACATAGATTAAAGCAGGTCAACATTTTTCTTGTATTAAAATGCATTATTCCCTGCAAAAGATTATTTGGATTGTTTGTTTACTCAAAATTATAAATAAACAAATGCTTGAAATACATCTGTGTATTAAACTATATATTTCAGTTTCTGAATTCAATTAAAATTTATTTTGGATTATATCAAGGTAAACTTGCACACTGAACTATTAATTGCAATCTAAAAAAGAAAAAAGACTGCAATTATTCTGTTCAAATTATGTGGCACAGCAACTTCAATTATACAATATGCCTCTGCAGAGACAAAGTCAAGTCTACACTGAATAAAAAATGCATACCATCTTCTGTTTGCCTTAGAATGAAATGTAATAACTGTAAAATTCAATCTGAAGAAAGATAATCTGACAGCTCAGATGGGATTGTAGAAACATCTGAACTCTGATATATCATCTTTGGAGTATGAAGTCCAATATGTACTCAGGAAATTTTAAAAAAGTAAAAAAAAAAAAAAAAAGGCATTTGATTTTCTATGAGAAAATTATTCATGTGACAATGCGATAAACATATTCTCACCCATGAGAAGATTGTAGCGACTGGTATGTATGAAGTACATCTTAATATTATTTAAATACCTACCTAAGATGTAAACAAATGTTCTTACCTCAGCGTTAACACCAGAGGAGCCATGCATCCTCCTGTAACTCCTGGTTGTTTCCTCACTTCAACACACCTGAATTGAATGGTTTAATTACTACAGCATGTCAGTCAAAGTACTCCACAGGTCTGTATATGGCATGTATTTGATTCAGGTGTGATGAAGCAGGGAAACACTCGCATGCATGGTAAAAAAAAAGTCTTCCCTCTGCTCAGAATTTTAATATGTGGTGTTTACCTGGGTCTAACAATATAAAAAGGGTATTACAAACAGATTCAACCATAAAAACATGCAAAGATACAAGGAATACTCAGAACTGTTAAAAAAAAAACTCCAGAAAATATCATTTAAAGGTGTCGTACTTTGAAACTGAACCCTTTTTTCACCCACACCGTAGAATAACTTAATTCCCTGGGTTTTAGACTTACATAAGAGGAAGAGAAGGGAGGGCAAACCTGCTTCTTTAAGGGATGATGTCCTGCATGTTTTGCATAAGCTCCTGCTCCGACACATCTCTAATCAGCTGACTCCTGAGCCCGTCACCAATTCTGCAGGAGCCTGCTGATGACCAACTCAAGTAACTCGGGTGTGTTCAAGCAGAGACGTGGGTAAATGTTGAGCAATATGCTGCATTCCAGTAATTCCGACTTGTCAGTGGGGGGAAAAAAAAATCACCTGGAACGGCCTCCGAAGTTGGATTTCCCACTTGAAAACAGAGAGCAACTCCAACTACCCGCAGTTAAGACTTGGAGGACTGACTCCGCGTTTGTGGCCGCTCCTCGCGTCACTAAGCTGCCATGGAAACATGTTTATTTTACAAGACAGAGTGCGTCTAAAATCAGTGTTGCATGTAGCGACTCCAAATACAAACTAAACAAATCAAAAGTGGTTGCTTTAAGAAAGTAGAGCTTAAAATCACGTTTGTAAGTGTTACTGTAAACAATGTCTACGGGCGTGTAAAACCGAACTGCACAGATTTGAATTTTAGTGGCGGATGGCAAACCAACTTAAGATGCATCTACCGCCACCTAGCGGACTGGCGTATGGACGTCAATGACTGTGTCTGTGGGAGTCGCGTCGCCATGTTGAATTTCCGACTTCTTACGTGTTACCTTGGGTTTTACGTCAAACCCCAGGAAGGCAACATTAAAATGCTAATTGAGTAAGAAAAAAAGAGATTAACACTCTCAAAAAAATCAACATTGAGTGGGAAGACTGCACGAAATCCTCGCCACCAAACAAACACAACTAAGCCAATGTGTTGCTTCCTGTCCATTGAATGAAGAAAATAGCTCAATTTTCCCATCTGGGTATTATGACTTGGAACAGTAATTTGGAGGTGAAAACAAAATTGTTCACTTTCACCACATGTTAGTCCATCTTTCCAGCTAGAATTGACTAATTGGTAGACATAAACTAAGATACTGTAAAACATAGTGGTGGCAGATCATCCTGAATTTTTATAGCAGGTATATCGTTGATTGTCCTGTGTGTCTGTTATTCCGTGATGGATTGGCAATCTGTCCAGGGTATACCTGGCCTTTCACTTAATGACTGCTGGAGACAGACAGCAGCCCCCATGAGACACTGCAAGGACAAACGGAGACAATGGATGGATCTAAAACAAGCAAATCATTGAAATGGTTTAGAAGGCTCTTGTATGAAGACATCAGGAAGTAAAGTCATTTATGTAGTTGTACCTCATACACAATGTACATAAGAATACTATACTATCTGAATAGTTCAATTTAGATTTAAATCAGTAATCAGTAAGCAAGACATTATTCAGCATAGCAGTCTTTTTTAAGAGTTAGGCCAGTCCATCACGTTTTATTTTCCCATTACTTAAGATGTTATGCAAAAATGATTCTATAAATAAAATGGATCAGTAACAATGAGCATAACATGCCAATGTGTGTATTAAATATGAAATAAATGCTATTGTGATTCATACTCATTGAACCTTTCCACATTTTGTCATTTTACACGAGAAATTTCTTAAAGATTTGCTGTGTCTTTTCTCCCAGTATAATTGACTCTATTCTGTGAAGCCATAAGAGGTTCGTCAGGGAACGTTAAGTAAAACTGTATCTTAAGCTCACGGGACACACGAGACAGATCAGGATCAAAGTTGCAGAGATTTTTAAGCCAGTGCCAAGTTAGAAAACAATTCCTTAAATATTTAACATCACAAGTCATGTAGGAGACAGAGCAAACATGTAGGCAAAGGTGCTCTGGTAAGATGAGACTAAAATTAACTTAATTCATACAAAATCCTATCAGCAGAGGAAAACAAGTACTGCACATCACTAAGCTTCTTCACCATGACAAATAGTGGTGGCAGCATTACGATGTGTTTTCATGTTTCTTTAGCAGCAACAGGTATGCTGGTCAGAGATTATGGAAATATGGAAGATTTACACAAGAAGGTTTGCAATTAGCAAAATTACCAGGGCAAAGTCACATCCTTCAAACAAATCCATCAATCGATTTAGTGCATTATAGTAGCCTAGTCAAAGCCTAAACACATGTACGTAATTGAGAATGTGTAGGAAGATCTCAAAACTGGTGTTCCCCAATCCTACCTCTAGATAGGCAAAGCTGATAGAGACGTACCCCAAAAGTGTTGCGACTATAATTAGAGAAATGCTGTTTTGCTGTTTTAGATGTGTAATATCTACGTAAAATCAAATACCTGTTCTTCCATTTGACAATTATACACAATGTTCTGCTAGTTTATTCCATAAAATCTGACTAAATTACATTAAGATTTGCGTTTGTGCCATGGCAAAAAATGCAAAACCGTTCAAATGTTATTACCAGGCGCTCTATCACTCCAATATAAGAACAGTCTAGAAAACAAGGAAGAAAATATTTTGACTTCTTTTTCAATGTGTCATGGCACCTTTTATTTCGTAACATTATGAATAACCTTCCAACTTGATCATTGTACACTATATGATGAACTTCATGACATTATTAGAAAATGTGGGCAGTCAGATCAGTATCACCAACAGTAGCAGAAGGAAGCAGCATTTCTGTCAGAAGCTGATACAGAGAGAGCATGACCGCTCCTTGTAGGAGAGGCTAACAGAGCAAGATAACCAGAGGCACAACAGGAAGCATGACATATAGAGTGTGGGAAGGGATAAATAAGCATGAGCGCCACTCGGCTGCTTGAAAGAGGAAAGAGATGACACCCAAAAAAGTTCACGCAGGGGGTTAGGGGGCAAAAAGAAAAAAAAGTCACGCACACAAAAGGAGAAAAGAGCAAGAGGGGAAAGGAAAGGAATCAGCACAGAAATGCAACAGGACCAGATCAGAGCCTAAAGACTCTTCATTCTAGTTAACACCAGACTTAGAATTTGTGTTAAATTCTAGACTTTAACAATGTTCAGGAGTTTTAATACACTGGATTTATCCATCACTAGTGCAACTCTGGCCTCTATCAGTCAGGATATAGTGCTGCCACTCATCAAGGTACGCCAGAGCACTTGTATACTAGTGCGCACTCAGGCCAACAATGTGCGACCCAACCAGGATAAGCAGCTAAAAAAAGTAACACACCGTGGCCAAAAGCATGCAAGCAATTTGGGAAACACTTAAAAAAAGAAAAACAAAAAGAAAGAAAATAAATACATCTTGGGAATAAAAAAAATCTTAATACATTATCTTAAAATTTTCCTTTTCTTGTTTGTGTTTCATATATATATATTCTAAACACACATCTTTGTACATTTTGGTATAAGTTCTCTTTCTTGCAGGGAGATTAGAGGGGAAAATTTGGTGTTCAACGGTAGAAGGGGGTTGAGGTTTTCGCGGGCAATCCCACGTCCCTGTTCGCCTTGTGCTGAGAAGGGATGGCATGGCACCACACCAGTGAATTCTCCCTTCAAAAACATTTGCTTCACACTTAAGTCTGTTATTCCCTGCGGTGGCTGTGGATGATGGGGGGCGGGG
>NW_015113467.1:209015-224223 GCF_001443285.1 Poecilia latipinna | reverse complement strand
GGCGGGGGGGGGGTGGGGGGGGGGGGGGGGGGGGGGGGGGGGGGAACAAACAAAAAAAAAAACACAACAAAACGAAGAGCTCAGCAGTCAAAGGACAAGCTTATACGACGTCCAGAAAGTCCAGGACTCGAGAAGAAAGAACAGACGGCGAGTCGGTACTTCTTCCGTGGTACCAAAGTCAATAGCCGCGGCGCTGACATCCACACTATCTTTTATCTGAGTAAAAACAACATTGAATGGAAAATTAGAAAAAAAGGGCAAACAGAAATGGTTCAAAGTGGAGGATTTACGCTTAAACGTGAGTACCTTTGTTTCCATCTGTGTCCGTCGATGGCCTGTCTGTCCTTTGGCGTATTAGATTATTGTACTTGGTCTCAACCTCCTGTAAAAAGGGAGGAAAAAGTGTTGATAGATTGGTAATTAAGTCAGTTGTTAGGTGGATTGATGGATGAATAGACGGCGAGATGGATGGAAGAACACATTCAGATGGAGAATATAGTCTGGAAACACAAAACCTTCTCCATACTTAAACAGACCAGGACAACACTTTTCTCAGAGTTTCTAAATCTGTGTAGGAACCCGGGATTAAACGGCGTGTTGAGGAGCTGGAAATGCATAACGATGAGTAATCTTGAGTACCTTTAAATAGCCGAGGCTGGTCTGAAGATGTCTAAGGTGAGACAACACCTGTCTACTGAAAGTGGAGAGGCTGCCGAACTGTGACGTTGAAGAAAACCTCAAATTGATGCCGGAGTCGGCCGCGCAGCCTTGTGAGGTCCTCAGCTGTTTCCCTTCGGCTGACGCCAGGATGTCGCCGTCTGTGCTGCTCTCCCCTTGCCCTCCGTAACCGTCCAGGACTAAACATCCTGCAGGCAGAATCAAAAATGATCTACTGCAAAGGATTTCCCAGCACATTTTTTTTTTTTTTTTTTAATAAATCATTTTTTTCCTCGCACATACCATAGTCTTCAGGAGAATCAAAGAATCCAGTGTCCCCTGACCCCAGGTCCTGAGCCAGGTCCTCTGTCTTAGAGCTGCTCTTCTCGGAGCCGTTGTGAACCATCACCTTTGCGCGGTTGTCCGTCGGCGTCCGCAAAGAGGTGGTTCTCAGGAGACGGACTCCCGTGGAACGTTTGGTTTGTTGTGCCGCCTCCTGGGACATCAGCTGGTTCACCAGGACTTGCTTTAATGCGGCCACTGAAGAAACCGGCGAGAAGTAATGACTTGTTTTGTAATTTAAGAGCTCGGCGAGTTAATTTCTTTACGTGTCCAGAGGACTTACATGTTTTTAGTGCTTCGTCTGCCCTTGAGGGGAACACATCGAACGAGTCTCCTTCTCTGTCAACTTCAGACACTTCGCACGAAAGCTCTGGGTCCAGAAAACCTTCCTCTTCCTCCACGTCTGCCTTTCCTTCCTCAAATGGGTTGCTAGCAGGTAGAGAACCTTGCAGTGTACTTCTGGAGGCCGGGCCGCTCTCTTTGTCTAAAGATGGATGGTTGCAGTTACACAGCTGCAGTGTCCGAGTTGTGTGGATAAAAAAATGTTTTCCAAGATAGAAATGAGCTGCTTTGGTTACCTGTGGACTGCGTGCTGCCAGTGGACGTGCGGTCTCGTTCTCTGCTCAGTCTGGAAACGCCTGCTGTAATGATCTCCACGCCGTCTCTCTCCCCACTAAGACACCCACACACAGACAGAAACTTAACTCCGTAACAAGCCGAAACCCTGGCAGCTACCTGATGCGACTGGATTTTAAAACGGGAAAGAAGCATACTCAGTCTGAGGTAACGGTATGATGCTGTGAGGTTTGACCTTCATCGTGTCGGCTCTTTGGGAGATCAGAGTCTGCCACCTTGTGTGGGAGGAGACAAAACACTGTTCGGTAAGACAAACAAGCGTGGCAAAAATGTCAAAGGAATCCGTCGCGAGGAAACTGGACTCACGTTTTCTGATCTGAGACTGTGGGCGCCATGAGCTCGTAGATCTGTGCAACGTTGTCAGACATGGAGAGAACGAAGAAGGACTTGTTGTCTGGCAGGAGAGAGAGTGATCAGGAGGCTTTAAGCTTAGATTGTTTATGTTTCTATCAAAGGAGTTTAAGTGAAAATCTGGACAATAAATTAAGAAATTTTACAAAAAAGAATAGGTGTTTTTTCTTCTTCAACAGACGTAAGCCACCAGATACGGATCTCTTATGATAAGGTTGAGCAGTTACACGGGTTCTGGGAACTATTCCTACAAATTTTGGTAGCGGAGAGTCTGGGGAGATTGCAAACTGACCTGTAGCCACAGAGCGCACCAGAACAGTGTTGAGTTTAATGATGGGGCTGAAGGTATGTTTTGTATCTGGGGTGCCTGCCAGGATTTTGCTGTGACATTTTAGGATCAGACGCTCGTCTTGTTTCTGCAGCAGAACAAGAATGTCCTCCAGGAGGAGCGTGTACAGCTCTGAAAGGGAAAGACAGAATGCATCCATTCACTTTCATACATACGCATTGGTGTAGTAGAAGAGCATAATATTTAAATGCATATATAAAACCAATCAGTGCAAACCAATAGTCTTGTCCTTGTTCATTTTCCATGATAGAGGGCCCTCGTGAATCAGTGTCTTCTTGGTCAAATCCAAGTTCTGCCGGATGCACAGCAGAAAAAATAGATAAGTGAGATTTAAAGTTTGTGGACCCTATTACTCATATGGTTTTATCCAGTGCATGTTTCACAGTGCACATGGCGGTGGACGACAAACAAGCGCATATAAAGTAACTTGTGTATGTCTCTCGCCTTTAGCTCGAGGATCACTGGGTTGTCTGTCTGCTTTAGAGAGGAGAGGTCCAATCTTCTCTGGTAGTCCTCTAATTTCTGTAGGAATACACAGAAAAATAGGATGAGTAAGAGGTTTACTAAAGAAGACAACTGTATGGGGAATAATCAAAAAACAGAAAAATAGAGAGAGGTTGTTACTGTCTCCTTCCTCCAAATAAGGAATCTAAAGGAAACGCATGAAGAAAATTTAACATGATAGCACATTTCAAAAACCCACCTGTTTGTCCTCAGACTCTTTTAAAGCCTGGTTGACGTGACTAAGGATCTTTCTACAGCAGTCTGCTGCCTGCTTAACTTTGTGCTTCTCCACTGGATCGTCTGAAAAACATTATGACATCAAGCAGTGAGGACTCTGGTTCCTCGGGCAGCTTCTGGACAAATTAATACTTCCTGTGTTCGTCAACACTGGAAGTATTAATGGACACATAATTCTTAGAAAACATAATAAAGCACGGGAGGCATTATGCTCCTATAAGAGCTGGTCATATTTTATCATTAAGGCTTTCTCCTTGTGTGAGACCCAAACTCGTGCTAAGAATAAAACGTTGGCCCAAATAATTGGTGCCCCCATTTCCGGAACTGTGAACTCACTCCGCAGGGCCATTATAATGGTAATCTGTCTTCTAGTCTCGGTACTTCATTAATAGTCGATGTGTTGCAACAAAATGTCATTTATCACCGCTTGACTGAAACTCAAGAGCTGGGTTTCAATATTAATCACTTTTTATACTGTATTAAAATTTAAAACGAAACATTTCCTTGATTTTTTTGTTTTTTCTATTCTGGATTTACGATTTCAGAGAAACTAATTGATTTAAATATGACAGGAGAAAAACATGGACAATTCAAGGAAGCTGAAAGTGGGAAAAACTGGTGCAAGAAATATTTCAGGTGATCAAACTTTACATTTTAAACCCTGTTTGGTGTATTTATCAAAACAGTTATCCAGAATCAGTGCTAAATAGCCCTGCAAAAACATAGTACACCAGTCTCATATCAATTGTGCTGGTAAAGAGGCATGAAACAGTAAGAACTTTTTATCTTAACATACACATACGCAATTTGGTTAATTAAATAATTACCAAATTCAGCTAAAAGACGAAAAGCAGCCCACAAACCCACAGACTAGAACCTAATTAGAACACGAACAAAAAAAAACCTGCGTCAGCATGACTGCACCTGTGTATCTGACAATGTTGTCTAACAGCAGGGGGTACTTGGTGAGCCGCAGCATCTCAACAGGAATTATGTCCTTTAGCTGCAGTCGTCGACACTGTCTGTTACTCTCCGCCTCCTAAAAATAGACAAGTCAGGAGTCCTTACACAGTGAAATATATTTTTTTGGGTGTGAAAAAGAACCCTTTACAATGTAGTGAGACGCATCACGAGTACCTGAATGAATGAGGTGAACCTTGAGTCTTTCTTCTGCTTGGTCTTGATGATCTCCAGCGCAAACGGCTGGTTGCTGCAAAAGGTTCCCACTGCCTGCTTGATCTTCTCCTCCTCGGCACCACTGAACTGCAGGGCGGAGATGAAGAGGAGCTCAGTTGGTCAGAAGCATTCGTAACGGAAATCTATTACGTGAGCAGCCGACTCCAAGAAAGTGGCCTGACTTATGTCCTTTCGAGCACGGACAGCTTAAGTTTTAATGTGGTACTCGATCGATGCTCAGACCTCAGGGGACCGTTTGTCCTCCTTATATCCATCTCCCTGCACAGGGAGGGGGGATTCGGACGAGCCTGCCACTGGATATTTGACTACCTCACACCAAATATGTCACGTTGAGATGTGTAGATGTTAGCCAAATCTGGGCCATCTTCGGACATCGTTAAGAAACGAGGCTGCATTTGTTCTCCATGGTGGAAACATTCCCTGCTACTAAGATAGGAAAGTGTTCCTTTGTCACTCTCCTTCTGTCTGGGTTTTTTTTTTTTCTTTCTAAAAAGTAGACGATATTTGTAAAGGTCAAGGCCTTCTAAAAATTCATAAATAAAAATCTCTTTTTTTTTTCCTTTTTTAAATCAGATCTTATGAGTAACACTTAACAAAAGCCTGTTACAGGTTGCAAAAAACTTCTTTTTTTATTTTATCAAAGCATATTCAAGTGTTAGAATGGCTCAGTCAAAGTCCAGACTCTGTGGTAAGACTTGAAACAAGTTGCAAACTGCAAACACCATTTTCTTTTCATTTGACAATTATGGCTTACTTTCAATTAGTTTGACACATAAAATGCTCATAACAGACTTTGAAGGCTGTGGTGTGAAAAAAAAAAAGGCATAATATCAAATGTGAACATTCCCCGTTTCTGTGTGCACAGTTTGCTTCAGCATCATCATTCAAGCTGTGACCACAGTTTTAAAAAAACGATGCCAGAAGAAACCATTTTGACTCACCCACGAGAGCAAGTCGTCCCCCCTCAGATCTATTACCAACAAATCATTTCTCTTCCGTATGGCTGTCATTTGCTCAAGTATTGAAACTGAAATTCAACAAATGCATCGTTAGTGAATTATGAATGACGAGTTAAAGTTACAGAGTACGAGAGTCGTTTTATTGAGTGTACCATGCAGCTGTAGGACCTCTTCCAGGTTGGTGAAGATGTTCTTGATGTCGGCAGGAGGAAGGATTGCGTCTTTGGAAAGCCTCTGGTAGAAAACGTCGTCCAAAACCTTCAGCATCCCCACATGCGCACGCTCCGTATAAAACAGCTCTGCGGACGGCATGAGAGGAGTTAACTCAGAGCACATTGTGAGCGTGCTCTCATACCGACATGCAAAAGCATTCATGTCTCTTGATTTTCTTTTCTTCATAAACTTGAATGCCTTTTCTTGGGATTTTATGTTATACTCAAACACAAGGTTGTTCATCGTTGTGAAGTGGAATTACAATGATACAGGGCATTTGCATTTTTCACAAATTAGGACCTGTAAGGTGTATTTCCAGGTCCGTCACTTGCTAGAACCATTTCTTGCTGTGGGCTTTTGGGGTTTTGTCCACCAGCTTTGCAAATCTACAGACTGACATTTTTGGTTATTCTTTGTTTTTGTTTTTTTTGGTTGCAAAAATAGCTCATCATCAGTCTGACGGGATGTTGGGCACTTTAGAAAAATGTATCTAAACCATTCCGTTTTTAGGTCTAACTTTTGCTTAGGGTTTTTGTTGCTGCTTGAAGGTAAACCCGCCAGCCAGTCTCGAGCCTTCGATAAGTTTTCCTCCAGGATTGCTCAGCATTTGCCTTCATTTCAGCTTCCCAGCTTTCCTGCCCCTGCTGAAGAAAAGCATCGTCACAGCACAGTGCTGCCAGAGCGTGCTTCACTCGCTCTTTTCATAGGTCACTGTCCTTCTCACAGAGTGCTCTGGATTTGGACCAAACAGTCAAAGTTTGGCCTCATCAGACCAGAGCACCTGACTGTATCGCTATGAGGAGTGACTCTGGTCTGCCAGCGAAGAGTGCAGTAATTACTATCTCCTAGATAATTTTCCACAAAGGCCAGATTTATTGTGCGCACAACTAATATTTGTCTTGTCGACAAATTCTTCCACTATGGAAGTAGCTCTCTTCGGCTCCTCCAGAGTTCCTAAGGACTTCTTGGCTCCTTCTTTTATAATCTCAACCAATCACTTTAGTTCAAAAGGCGTGTCTCGATGTGCCTGCAAGAGTTTGGATCTCTTTCCATTTTCAGATATTGGATTTAGCATTGTTCCATTGCAAAGAAACGTTAATTTATAAAAGACATTATGAATATGTACTAGATGGCATTTCTATTTTGAAAGCTAAGGAGTTTAGACTAATCTTGCTTTCTTTTTTTCAGATTCTAGGACAAAACGAATCCTGTTGTTTTTTTTTAACTTTCATCTGCGGCTGAGGCTGAAATGCAGTACATGAGCTGAGGCTAACCGAGTGAGCCCTTCCCATAAATATGGAAAACGAAGGACGACAGGTTGCCGACTTAAAAACATAAAGCACATACTGCCTTTATATTTACACACTATCTGGTTTTATAAGAGTCCTGTGGCAGCATGTGAAATCCCAGTGAAATACGTTTGTGGTTGTAGCACATCAAACATGAAGAAGACTTATGGACCAATGGACGCTGTTTGGCTCACCGTTTATAACTTCTTGTCTCTTAATCTCTTGAGGCCTGAGTCCCGCGAGGACCTCTCGTCCCACCAGCTGCTGCCAGTTGTGGAGCTCAGAGTCTGTCCCCTGATCGTCCTCGCTCTGGACATCTCCGATACCCAATGCCTCAAGTCTAAGACGAGAATAAGGTCACTATTCATTTCTCCCTTTACCTTTCAGATTAATCCCAAACGCCAAAGATTAATCCCAAACGGATCTGCTGCACTCACCTTCTGACCGCCTTTGGTGTCCCGTCGTGAGCCCTGAGAAAGATTTAGTTCAATTAACCAATGACAAAAACGGGAAATCGTCTTCATTCTGATGCAGAATGCGTAAAAACTCACCTGTCGCTTTCTCTGTCGTCTTCTTGTAACTTCTCCATGGGATAAAGCTCAGTTGAATCAGGGAAGGCTAATCCATCCAGAGGATCAGGCTGAAGGCCGTCACTCAGCCTGGAGGGGGCTGATGTTGGAGTCCCACCTGAAACTGAACCACATACATTAGCTTAGCTTGAAGAGTTTAGTGTGCTTACGCCGTACGCTGACTTAAATGACTTCATTTGTAGTCAACGAAAGGGTCACAGAAGGGGAGAAATTTCAACAAGGAGTTAAGACTTAGGGTCTGATCTTAAAAGATCCCAGATTAAAAAAAAAAAAAAGGAATGCACAAGTGGGCTTTAAATGAGGATTTTGTCTGTAATTGTGGATGGCGACGGAAGACAGAGTGGCCATAAAAGAAAGCTCAAATTGAAAAACATGGAGTTGGCAGAATACTGGTAATATCAATGTTGCTACATTTCATTTGAAATGAGCAATGCAAAAGTTACAGGAGTATATTTCTGTCAAGGAGGAAAATACGTTTTTGAATTCTGTCCCTTCGTCACACGGTAATTACATTGTTAATTTTTTTTCCACCGTGACAGTAGCGTGCTTCTGTATACAGTGCTACGAAACACCAGCCAAAATGTTTTAAAATCCATCAAAAACAAAGCTTTATTCGACAACTCAACAACCCCATGTGTGTCACGGTGGTTTTCACTTTGCTTTAACTGCATAAAGATTGCCAGGAGTCCTGCTGCATTAATCTGTCCCACGCAGACATCTTTTGCCCACACAGTTTTTGGAACATGCAGTACACAAATATAATCTGCACCACCCTTTTGTGGGATTTATTTATTTATTTTTTATTTTTTTTGCGGGCATCCTGACATAATGGTGTTATGCTGCCATAAAGTGATAGTTGTAATCCTGCAGCTCAAAACTGGCACCGTACAGTTCCACAAATGTTTGAAGTGACTCAACATAAACTGTAAAGTGTAATAGCTGCAGCAGAATCATCAGTTCAGAGTTTGCTTGCTGATAATTATGCTTTTTAATTTTGCCCCTGGAACCGCTTTGCTCCCTTTCCCAAACACAAATGGGAGCTGTAATCAGCATAACGAAGTTGAAATCTGTTCACTGGTTCACAATTCCACCAATTTGAAGGGAATGTAATTTGGTTTAGCACCAAAAGACGTCATGAAACAAACAATTTGACAGTTTTTAAATGCGTTCTGAACTCTATTTTTGCAGTTGGTGGTGATTTGTGTAGCAAAATGTGAATGATTAACTTTATATCAAGCTTATTCTTATGCATCCTCAAAGAATATATTTCTGCACGTACATATATGTGGCTTCGCCATCTTAAAGCTTAGACATGAACAGCAGAATGTAGCAGAATGTTGAAACTATGACCACTTTACATAGTGGCTACAAGGCTATTAAACATGTTAAACTTCCCAAAAGTAAAGGCTATTTCATTATACTAAACTACCAACATGCTGCAAAACCCACATCAACAACCTTAATATTCTAACTCAATAAGCCATGATAAAGCTCACCAATATCAGCGTCTCGGTTTGCTTCCACACTGTAAGTGGTGTTACTGGGAGATGAGACGGACAAGGAATGAGTGAGTTCGGGGCCCTCGCTGGACTGGCTGCCCCGCAGACGGCTGCTATCCATTAGCTCAACCGCTCCTAGCGTTGGCTGAGACAGCTGTTTCTGAGGCCTGGGGCGATTTTCCGGGTTTTTGCCTGTTGTGTAAAAAGAGGAAAAAATATATATTGAGTGCCAGTTTTTTTTTTTTTTTTTTTTACAGCTCACACCAGATAAATGCATTCGGTTTTTAAAGAGTTACATAAAGCCATTCCCCCCCCCCCCACGATAATTGAATCATAATAAGCCTTTCCTGTTTTAGGTTTGTTAGGTCAATACCAAAATAACAAGAAAATAATTTCCATCCTTTCTTTGCGTTCTGAAAATAACTTAAGTGTTCTTAGCATTGCCTTTGACGTATCTGATTTGGGTCAAACGTTTTGGTGATTCTCCCAAAAGCTTCTCACAGTAGTTTGCTGGATTTTTAGCCCATTCCTCCATGACTGAACTGGTGTAGCTAGTTTTGTTTAGGCTGTCTTGCATGTACACACCTTTTCAGCTCTGTCCACAAATTTTCTATGGTTCTCATATAAGAGCTCTTTGATGACCAGACCAAAAATTGCATGTGTTGGCAGTAATTTGTAATTGTAAATTGGCAGAAAGCTTATAGATATTGTTAGCATAAAGAGCCGTCAGTGCCCGATCTTCGATCGTCATGCTGTTGTCTAGAGCTTCAATAAAAACATGCAATGTTTTTTTTTATTTTTTACTTACAATAAAATAAAACCTGTAATGTGAAATGCAGCAGTCCCTCTTGCAGCAAAACACCATTAAACAGCACTTCACAGTTGAGGCGATCTTCACTGGCTTATAAATATCTTCACTTTTCTTCCAAATGCAGCAATAATTACTACGGCCAAGTATTTCCACTTTAGTTTTATTAGACCACAAGATATCTCTCCAAAGCATAAGGCCATTGTGAGTGCAATTTGAAAATATAATCCCCTTTTTTTAATGTTACTATTGGAGTAATGGCTTTTTCCTCTCCAAGTGTCCTTCAGCCCCTGTTGGTTCAGGACTTTCTTCACTGTGGATAATGTCTTTTTTTTACCAGCTTCCATCAGCATATTCACAAGGTACTTTGTTTTTGCTCCAAAACCATGTTTTAGGCTTTCACATCAAAACATGGTTCTCTCTGGGACACAGAACCAGTCTTTGTCTCGCATGTTAACTAGACCTTCCCATTGTTTTCATATTGCCTGTCTAAGGGATTTGTGCAACACAGCTGAGTAGTTTCAAGAACACCACTGATTACTGAGGCTGCTTACAACAGATGGATTCAGTTTGCAAGCATTGCAGTGTGGAGAAACGGAAGAAGATCGTGTGATTTGATAAGTTCGGAGTTATCCTGTCCTAGAGTGATGGTTGCTAAGGTAAGAAGAGAGGCACATTAAGTGATGTACCCATCATGCCTAGCATCCACCTTTCAAGCCTGTGGAGGCGGCACTATGCTGCACACAATCTGCCTGCAGACCACCTGAACATACTGAGTGACCAGGTTAGTCCATCAATGGATTTTTATCACAGGCATATTTCCAAGATGATAATGCCAGAATTTGTCATGCTCAAATTATGCAAGAGTAGTTAAAAGAGCATGATACGTCATTTTCACACATGGATTGGCCATCGTAAAGTCCAGACCTTAACCATGCTGAGAATCTGTGGGATGTGTTGGAGAAGAATCTGCACACCAATCCGACTCTCACTTTCTATCATCTTTAAAATCTTGTCCAAAAAAATCAAATCAAATAAAAAAATAAATCAATGCAACTCTGGCCGAAAATACAAAGCCACACAAATCATAATCTACCAAAGGGTATTGTATTTTTTTAATGTATGTAAACTTCCAAATAACATATGTTATATAGATCTCACAGCCTCCAAAACACACACACACACACACACACACACACACACACACCCACACACACACACACACACACACACACACACACGAAATCAAACACCTACCTGCTGCTTCGATGCGGCTGGGTCGACGCTGAGGTACAAGATTTAAAAATTTCTTTTTTAATCTGTCATCGACTTCTTTATCTGTTTTAATACTTTTCTGCTTAAAGAAGAGGAGGAGACAAAGCGTTACATGCTTGATGAAGGTAAAGGAGAACATTTGATACGCCAGACGCACACGTGGTACCTTCATCTTAGGGAAAAGGCGGTTCAGACCCCGTTTGGACTCCAGATTTCGAGGCTCCTTGACCCTCACACCGAGGTGCTTCATGTACGTGTAGATAACAAACTGTATTGTAGAGCTAAACGGAAAATAGGAAGAGTTAATAAATAAGAAGATTGGTATTTGCAGTTGAACAAAAAAAGAGGCAGTGTTTAATTGTGAATAGCACATGTATGCATATTGTGACTTGTGCCATATGTCACCCCAGTCCTCGTACAATTTCTAGACAACCCATCTGTGCAGTGCCGAGACCATATGGCATATCAAACAAGAGTGTTTCAATCAGTCACACTTTTGAATAATTTAATATAAACACACTGCATAAATTACATGTTCTCTTTAAGAGTCTGCCCTTATTTGTAAACTGTGGGAGATGCAAATCGGAGCTTTAATGGCACAAAGGAATGTGTCAGAGTTGCTCAGTCGCCGTGGGAGAAACATCACAGACATATGGTCTTAAGTTAACAAATTACTATTTCTGACATAGTTCATTTAACCCAAGTCTGCTTTTTAATGCCCAATTTTATGAAATCAAAATGTGTAAAGACAGAAGTGACAGTGCTAAAAGACTTCTTAAGTTTGAGACTCGTTCATTCAAAAAAGCAACAATAAAACTCTCAAACACTCAAAGAAACATATACTTTAAACATGTGACAATATGAGGTATCTTACCATTTGTCTTCCTCTGTGGTCTGAGTAGTTAAACTGAAAGGCAAACAAAAATATACGATTGAACAAAAAGAGACATCGGTAGTATATTTCTGCTCAGCAATCCCAATGACTTTTCATGTAAATGTATTTGTATGGACACGTTTCCAGTCAGATGTTTGCATGCTCTCATCTTTTGCATAGACATCATTCCAATTACAGGCTTTAAATGCTTTAAGGGAGAAACAATCCTGCATGAATGAACTCGATGGCTTCTGCCATGACAGAATTCTTGGGTGTCCGTGTATGATCTGACGTAATACGCACCACCACTAAATTAAACAGCAATTCTCAAATATATGCATATGTTGATCGAATCTTCTAATGAATAGAGCTAAAGTTCTAGAACGTTACTTCAACTTGATGTTATAAACGACTATTAATTTGTTGCAAATGATGAGGATTGCCTGAAGCTGGGAGTTCCTCTTTGAAAGTAGAACTATGATTTGTTTCAGTCTAATTTGGATTGACAGGCTTTCTGCACATTTTTTCTTGAGGGAGCCAAAGATTAGAGACTCTGGCTCAGATTTACAGAGTTCTCAACCCTATAAGGCAATTTAATTTATAAAAAAAAAAAAAATGCCAATAAATTATGAGATCTTTCTACAGAGATCACATTTTGAAGATAAAACCTTCAAATACAGACTGCATGCAAGAAGTAGCATGAATGGATGAAAAAAAAAAAAAACTGCCTAACTGCGCCTCAGGCCGTCATAACTCGAACTGGTGGCAGGGTCATGATGAGGGTCCATCTCTCTACTAGTGGTCTTCGTGCAAAGCACGAAGCGGACAATATAATATGATTATATTCGGCCAGAATGCTACCAGAGGGTTGATGCTCAACCAAAGATTAGTGCTCAAATATTTGAGTTTTTATGTCAAACTCTGTAATGAAAAAGAAAAAACAAATTCCAGCTTTTATTTTATTTTATTTTTTTTTAAAAAGTTTTTCAGTTCTATGATCATTTCAACTAGGAGACAAAGACATCTAAAACACATCGTTAAAAGACCTACATTTATCATTTTTAATGACTGCATGTCAACGTCAGACCGGAAATTCATCTGAGTGAGCGACTCACAGAACGTCATCTATTTTAGATATGATGTTTTCAGCGTAGGAACGTTCTCGCTCGAGCGTGACGCGATCTCGGACTCTCTCTTGGTCCAGTCTGGCCAGCTCAGCTTCAGCCACCGTTAGACCCATATTGCGCTTCTGCCTGAAATTCAAAACATATTTTTACCCACGAATCGCTGTAAAAAAAAAAAAAAAAAACTATTTGTGCATTGATATTAACAATTCACAGTTTGAACTCTAAGACAATTTACTTAAGCAGCTGCCGCGTTGGAAAGGAATACAACAGTCAAGAGCGACATGGTTTACCGAAAGTCCTCGAGGTGTTTCTCAACGTCCGCTAGCAGAGAGTCCTGCAGCGTTTGGACATGTTGCCTATTTATTTCTGCTGTGTGTACCTCCCCCCGCCACCGATTTCCAAAAAAAAAAAAAAAAAAAAAAGAAGAAAACTCTTTAAATACGCTAAACGTAAGGTTAAGGACTCACACTCAAACAAAAATGATCAAACAAAGCAGAATTTTCACTGAGTTTCATAAGCACAATGACATAGTTACCAAGATCAGAGGAAACAGATTCAGGAACAGGAACCTTTAAATTCTGCAACAGAAAATGTTTTTAAGTCAATTAGTTGCAATGATGCCATTTTAACATGCCAGTGCCATAATCGACATAAATGTCTTGCCAGACATTATGGTCATGTTTGCCCAAACATGTGACTGATTCAGAAAAATCGAACTATTAAATATTTAATAACAAAGATGTTAAGAGTAATTTCAGTGGCATTCAACAACTTCCATGTGAAAATGTGACTCATGTTTCAAACGTGAGCGACTCACTGCTCCCCGGTCCATAAAAAAAGTGTGGAGGTCCATGAAAACCCGTCGGGTCTCTTTGGAGTTGGTCTGCTTGTAGAGCTCGGTATAGAGGTAGCACAACTGAGAACCGGAGCATTTGAGATTCGTTTAGGGGACGTCGGGTTGCATACAAACAGACAACAACTGTGATTAAGAGAGTCTCACCACAGGAGCAGGTTCGAACTGAGAGATGACATAATGCAGGAAGGCTGCGAGGTGAGCCGGGCGAGACTTGAGCTGCTCAATACTGTTAAAGCTGTCGCACTGGCCGTTTGTCTGAAACACACGCACGTTCTTCTTTAAACTTGCTTTTGCAAGGGTACGTTTGGGTATGTTTATAGTACATCTGTAATGTACGACACCCATGTTAGCAGCAGGCTGTAAAAAAAAAAAAAAAAGCCCACCTGCTCTTGGTCTCGACCGAAATAGTCGTCTTCAGCTCCGATAATTTGCGAGATAACGCGAGAAGAGGAGGGACTGCTGAGTGCGGGGGGTGACAGAGAGTCCTGTAAAAAAAGAAAGAAAAAAGAAAAACACGATTAAACATATTAGTCTCTCCGCATTAAAACTGTCCATACTTTCATCATAGGCGTGAATCTCCACTTAACTCCTTTTTCCAGGTTAAAATGATGCTGTAACACAAAAACTGGTTGCAAAAGTTTGAATCTAATCTGGATTTTCTCTAATCACACCAATGTCAAAATTATACGTACAGGATCAAGTGTGCAAAAATATATTGGAAATACAACATTCCAATATTAGTCTCAGCAATATTTATATTGCAAAGCACTATTTAAAAAGCAGCAATTGTTGGCTAATATATGTTAAGGGTCATAAAGTTGCATTTCATGTGCTAATGCAATATTTGGACAGTGTCATGGCAGTAGACGCTCACACTGGACACTAATGACAATATCCAAAATGCTAAAGGTCACAGAAGAAAAGAAGAAAATAGGCATCTATCGCAACGGATCTCATCATTGTCAATAAATAGCAATATTACTGCAATCGCAAGACTTTCTAATATTGTTCATCCTTATATACAAGCACAGCCATATTTGGATAAATGGGCATTATCAGTCTGAAGAGAGATACTTTGTACTGCCATTAGCAATGTTCTGCTATAATCCTCATAGGATATTTAACCACTATTCTTTAAAAAAAAAAAAAAAAAAAGGGTGAAGTTCCTTTAAACTGGTTGCTTTACTTCTTTACAAAGACCCGATCACAGTCAACACATCTTTAAGAGGATTTTACTCAGTTTTGATTTGTGCTACGTATCATTGCCTTGTTGGAAAAACTGATTGTCAGTGGTGGGTACAGTCAGTGGTACTTAAGTACAATTTTCGTGTATCTGTACTTTACTTAAGTAGATTTAATAATGGGTACTTTCTACTTTCTACTTTTACTCCACTACATTTTACAGTAAGTATCTGTACTTTTTACTTCACTACATTTCTACAAAA
>NW_015113467.1:195632-205075 GCF_001443285.1 Poecilia latipinna | reverse complement strand
TTTCCGTTAAATGTGAAGTTCAGGGTCTTAAGGTGGCGCCGTAAAATCCAAGCAATAACGTGACTTACTGTCTGTTGTCACCCATCGCCTCCCCCTTTACTCGCACGCGGAGCTCCAGACATGCGCAGTGGTTTCCTCTGAGCGGGAGAAGATGTCTGTCTGATCGTCAGTAATATAATAGCTCTGCAAAAATCATAAGATATGGCGACATGTAAAATAAGCAGCGCTTCGCTTTCATAGACGGTGGGGACTTAGTTCAACTTTTAGCGTCACTTGGAAGGAAAGCTTAAAGAAAGGTAAGATCCGTGGACATGATGCTAGCAAAGCTAGCTGTACAGAGACACACATGTTGCATCTGCGATGAAAAAAAGTTGTCATTCATGCGCTGAATTATTGTGTGGAGGTGTTGACTGAGGTGTCGCAAGTATGGGACAACGCTGTGACCAAAGTCTGCATTGATATGACATTCAGGAACGATCCGATTCTTCTGGACGGATCTTTACTGATTAAATTTATTTCGGCACTAAGTATTTAATATCTAGGTGTTTTATGGGAATGTGGATCTTTCAGATCAATTTGAGAAGCAATTTTGATAGGTAAAACTTAATTTTATTGTGTCACAGCGCGGGGTGCTGTGTCTTGACTTGGTCTTGGGTAGGTGGTCTTGACTACAACTCTGCTACTGGCTCCTTGGTTGCATGTCTCCCCCACCCACCTTCTTTCCATCCCCTTTCTGTTGGATTTCTTTCAAAATAAAAGCCACTAGTGGCAAAAAAAGTGAAGTTCATGCTATGTTAGGACAGGAGACAAGATGTTTCCATCCCTGAAATTATGATGCATAGAATCACATATCTAAGACTAAACTATGTTACAGAGTAAACACACAAATAAAGCATGCTTTATCTGTGGCATTGTTCATTAAAATGGCACATTTCTAATGTATTAAAATTAAATGCGATTGGTTCACTTCATGATATTAGCGATTAGGTAATGCATTCAGCAAGTACTTTTACTTTTAATACTTAAGTACATTTTTGAGTACTTTCTCCACCACTGGTTATTAGCGACTGAATGACTTCTTGATTAATACCAATGGCATCAGTTGTATGATGTAATATATTTAATGTAGAATATTAAACTTTTTAATTTAAGTTGCACTTTTTACATTTGATCATGTCATCCATGTCTGTGGCACATTCTTTGTGCATCCACCTTGAACAGTCACACTGTATCTGTGAATGGACAGAAAAACAAAACGGCTATGAATTAGCAAGTGTAATGTGTTTGAAGCATTTAAATTTTAGTTTGTTTACCATGTCAATGATTTTCTCTGTAGCATTATAGTGAAGCATGTGGCATTCCACACAGTACTCTTCCACCTTGTCTGGGAACAAATAAAGGCATTTAGAGTGTACTTTACCAAGATAGTCAAGTACTACCTCTTTATATTCTGTTGACAAGCCATCATGTTCTACTAGTACATAACAGAAAATACTGCAATTTAGTATTTCATATATCTTTGGATTTTTTTAATGCTTTGGACTGTTCCAGCATGGCCTATAGGAAAATTTGTTCTGTTTGGAATGAAATATTCTGTGATTCTGCGATAAGCCATCTTGTGGTTTTGACTGTTAGAATATTAACAAAAACTGATCCACAGGTTTCACACAGACTTCCACAGTTCTCTGAACAGCGGAACTGGTTCTTCATACCCAACATTAATATAATTTTTTATGTTCCGACCAAAAACTTCTTAGAATCATAGCTGTCCAAAGCTATAAATCTCCAAACATTCAGCCAGCAAACTAGAAAACAAGACTTCTTTGTAATTGTTCTTTCACCTCGATGTTGATACAGTGTGGTAGCGATGTGCAGTCTGGCTTGGGATATGTCTTTGGGTCCTGTTTGCACTGACTGCAGCCCTCCCATTTGAACATATGTTTCTGCAAACTGAAAAAATTATGCATTTTAATGTAATAATTCCATGGATTTCAAAACATTCCATCTGTTCTTTGTACCTTCAAAACCAAGACCCCACAACTGCTGGAGTCCTTCTGCAGCATATGCGGCATATGGCGGACACTCCAGCTTCTCCGGCCAGCACCTTTTGCTTTTAGGAAGTTTCTGTGCATTTGCAGAAATATTCAATTATAGGACATTGTAACAATAAGAAAATACATAATGACTGAATGATAAAGACATGAATCAGATCACCTCCAGTTACGGAGAAGCTTTCTGTCATACATTGTTTCGTTCCCCATAGGGTCTATAACTACTAGCTCTTGGTGATTCATCACGACAATCTGTTGGAATGTTTGGAAGATAGATAAGACAGACAGACAGACAGACAACCTCTGTCACCCTCCCATGCTGCCCAGGGAACATCCGATTGTGACATATAGACATATTCATGTGTAAATAAAGTTAAATAAATAAATTTTACATACCACCAAAAGCCAGTGACCTCCCACATTTACAGGGCACATCCAAATGGAGGCTTCAGGTAAAACCATCTTTTGAAATTGCAAATAATAAGATTAATCTGCATTCATTCTCTTAAGATGATTTAACAGTGAATAATTACCTTTTGAACAGCCCGATATTGCCCAAGATGAAATACAGAAGATGCAATTACTGCATCCATTCTGTATACAGGTATCTGAAATGTAATATAATTTCAAAGAAATATGTGAAACTACAAAGAGTGGATTAAATTTAACCTTAAAACATGTTGTACCTTGGTCTTCTGAAGTGTCACATACAAATATGCATCTATAACCTGTTTGACAAAAAAAACAAAACAAAAAAAACAAAACATAAATTTCTGGATGGACTGCCTTGTGAAAATATAAACTTCCCAGAACATGGAGTCTTACTTCATCTGACAGCCAGCCATGTCCACAGAGTGTTCTAAAAGATGTCATACAATTTATATGGGCCAACAAGGGCTTCAACTTGCCCTGAGTCTTTCAAAGACCAAAGCTGAACTACTGCAACAAAAACAGAAATTGCTCTTTTAAAAACTTATACATCTGAAAAAAGCAACACAACTTCAGAGGAAGTTTTGCAGACAAGACCAGGAACAGGTCATTGAACCAACATGCAAAAATTGATCTACCGATCAGAACCCAAGACCAACAGGCCAGAACAGAAAACTAGAAAACTTTGTGACTACTGCACCTTGCTGCTGAATAGGACTCTGACACATCCTAGAATGAGCTGAGGGAGACAACTGAGACAACTTGGTAGGGTTAGAGGGAGAGGTCACTGGAGGGGGAGATTTCACTGGAGGGGGAGAGGGAGAGGTCACTGGAGGGGGAGACTTCACTGGAGGGTTAGGGGGAGACAACCGAGAGAACTTGGCAGGGGGAGATTGAGGACGAGAGGGAGACAACAGGGAAAAGCACTGGATGACCTTGCCATGGACCTGACCGTCTGTCTTGGTCTGCAGTGGGGTTTCTGCTTTGCCTGCGTACCTAATCACTGTCTCCCTTTCATTCAACTTCTCACCTGAGATGAAACCCTCACCTGCATTTTGTCCCTCATTGCCTCTGTTATATGGCTTCAGACGACTCATGCTATGCTTTGTCTTGAGGACTTTTCTGGCCATTGTTTTCAACATCACAGTGCTCCCTATCACTTTATGGATAAAATAAGGTCCAGAGTAGTCTGCCTCCATCCTGGCACCTTTCCTACCCCTTTTTCTTATGTTGAATAGAAGAACTTCCTCCCCTTCTGTGAACTTTAAATTTTTGAATTTTTTTTGTGCCCGGTTTGCAAAAGCTTTTTTCATTTTTTTTTGAGCCAGTTCGACATTCTCTTCCACCTGGATCTTTGTGTCCCCCTGTCTGTTGTCTCTGTCTTTAATAATTTGGCTGTAGTCCTCTGGTAGGACTACAGAAGACAACTGTATTGTAAAAACACAAACACATTTACATTCAAAATATAACTAACAAGACATCAAACTTTGTATTAAGAAAGTTCAGAATGTCTGATGTAGAGGAGGAATTAAGTATTTTCCAGGTACACAGTGCAATTACCAGCCAAAATCACCAATGCCTCTGTAGTTATAAAAATGGTGTTAAGTTAAAAAACTGAAATTAAAAGAAACTAGACTTGAAATCACAGCTGCATGTGATAACTTTGAAGTTGGATTCTATGTATATACCAAGCTGAAAGTCTTTCAGACACACCCCCTTAAGCAAGTCTTTCCAACAACATTTTTCACTTCAGCCTTTATAACTGTGTGTCACTGACAGGTAGACTGTGGGATAACTCAGTCTCACCTGTTATTTTCAGATTACTCATTCCTACTAATCTGGAAGACTGTAGTGTTTGTGTTGGCACAAGAAAACATGTAAATTGCATCAACAAGCATTTAAACAAGACAATTCATTAGACACTGCAAATTGTTCAAATATATAATAATACCCTGCTGCAACTGCGTACACAACAAAACACACCTACTCCTGCTACTAAACACGCCAACTGGTGCTGCAATAATATGACATTTCTGTGAAATATCAGCTCTTAGGACAAGAAATACAAAATTAAAATAAATAAAAAAAAGTTTGTAGTGAAAGCTTCTTCATATCCATCCTTTTTTATTCCGATTTAATACAAAAAAACCTTGTAATCAACATATTTATGCATGTGCATCCAACAATGCAATTCTTGAAATACTGCAGAAAACACAACAGGGAGTTTAAATGCAATTGAGAGATCCCAATTTTTTATTGACAACACTGGTGGATGCCATGTCCTTCCTGGCAACGCCTGGTGAACACAGGGACTTCAAGTGACTCAAGAACATCTCCTGTCTTTTATTAATTGAGGCAAAAGTCACACTGACAGTGACTAATACATAACCCAGGTGGCTGTACTCGTGTATGTGATCTGTTAACCTGAAAAGCCTTCATGTTCCAAAAACAACCTCAATTTGCATAAACTAAATATGTGTAAATGTAAAGCACATATAAAAACAAAATTAACATGAACGCTTTTCATATACATTAATGAAGATAAGGATTTGTTTCAAAAGTGAAACACTGGTTTTGCCCCAGTTTCAGCGTGGGTAAAAATTGCGTTTTCATACGTCTGATTCATTTAATGTTGGTAACGGTGGATGCCAACATTAAGTTCATCTATGTAGATGTTAAAAAGGTGAGAGGACAGTATACTTCCCTGTCTTACTCCGGAACATGAAGGCTTTTCAGGTTAACATATCACATACACGACATGCTATCCAAGCTAGCAGACATGTTATCCAACCCAAAAATATCAAGGAACTGGGGGACGTGAATTTAAACAGGGCGTGTTTTGTAGTTTACTGCAGCTGCAGCAGCATTAAATTTAATTTATTTACTTACTTTTTATTGTGTCTCTTCTCGTGTATGACAAGCTGACGACTCCTCTCAATATCGCGGACCTCCTGCAGAATGCGCATGCGTGCGCATGCGCTCTTACCATATGTATGCTATTCTGACATGTATGGCTATCTGATAGAACACCACATACAAGATAGCGGTGACATAACGTACGACTCAGCGCTCCATGAGGGTCTANCTGATTGTGTCCAAGTTACAAACATCTGACGCAAACTGTCCAACTAACACAAAAGGACATTGTTCAAAAACAACCAGGAATCACAGGCCTGTCATGAACTAGAGCCTGCTAAAAACACCAGTCACTGCCTTCAGTGAAGCCAGACACCACGAACCTAAAGCTGTAGGGTGACAACTGAGGAAAAAAAAAATAAAATAAAAAATGCAGCTCAAAAATCAACACATTAAGTTTGCAGTAGTCCACACGGACAGGCCAAATGCCTTCAGGAGGACAGTTTTAAGGTCGGATGAGACGAAAGCTGGTCTATCTGACTACAGTTTTGAAAGGATTTGGTAAGGTTTCCAGCGGGATGAGGATCATGCTGAGGATCCAGCTTTTTGGCAAGGGGTGCAGCACATGGCCAAAAGTTGGTGGAACAATGAAAGTAAAGAGCTACATTCAAACTTGATTTCACCTGAAATCTACAGCTAGTTGGGTGAACCTCATCAAATAAGGTCCCTAAAACAAATCAAGACTGTTTTGTAAACAAGTAAAGCAGACTAACTGTATGTGTACGGATTAGTGAACAGTTCAGTCACCAGGTCAGTGGTGTCCTCCGTCTCCGGGGAGTGGCAGGAGTTGAAGCTGTTTCGGGGTGTGCTCTTTGGGCTGGGGTAGGAGAGCTCTTTTGGACAATGGCTTTCTGGAGTCGCTGGTCTAAATATCTGGAAACAAGATGGAAAATAATGAAGCGTTTTTAAGCCATCCGTATTTACTGAAGGAATAATAAAACACAGAAATAATACAGTTGCAAAAATAATGCAACTGGTTGAAGTTGCAGTATTTTGCATCTTCCAGGCATGTTGCATAAATCAAACATGGCTAAAAATAGAAATCTGACTAATTTGATGCCTTGAAATTGGCCTCTTGTCTTTTTAAGTGTCTTAAAGACAATTACATTATGCTTAGAGCATAATATAAAGCTCAAACAATTGATTTTACATAATAGCCACCCCTCCAATAACACATTTTATCCGTTTTCTGTCAGACCAGCACGTGAAAGAAAAGTCGATGCATGCATTTAAATTACTCTGTAAATATGACGAGCGTTTTAAGCACCGTGAATGAAAGTCGGTACTCACGGGAGTGCTGCTCCAGGACAGATCTGTGCTACTGTCTGCTTTAGGGGTGTGCGCGCGGTCCGTCTCGTACGTGCTACTGTCGTCTGCATCGCCACCTGAAACAGCCTCCTGCAGATCCATGCGAGACTTGTTACAGTTTTCAACAGTAAAAAGCTGGTCACCATCCAAAGAGTGTAACACGTCAATGTGAGAAATCTAATGAGTAAAATGGTGAGGTTTATTACATTTCCCGAATCTGGTTTAATGAAATGTAACTGGCATGCAGCATCCAGAAACAGCTTTAAATAGCACGAGAGACGCAAAACTCTCTGCCATGCAGACACAAAAGAGTGGCTTCCCACAGAGGAAGCTTAATCCTTTGATGAGATTAGGATGTCTGGAATGATCCCCGAATGTGCTACAATAAATACAATGCAATCAGTAGATTTCCTGTTTTCTGGGCCAAATATGAAAGCCGGTACCTGTGTTGTTTCAGTGGATTTTAAGAGCTGACCCTGCAGCTGAGGAATGTGTTTTTTAGCTTCCTGGATGTCCTTCAGTAGTTTGGGGGAGGGGTTCCTGCTGTACTCCTCTTTCATCGCCTAGACGACGTGACGAGAGCAATCAAAACAAAAGGCAGGTTTCATGAGTTTCATGAGTCACGGTTCTGCAGAACCACATTTTCCTGCAACTCCAGCTTCCGGTCTCACACATGCGTCTCTTCAAACTTCAGTCATTTTTTTTTTTTTTTTGCTCAAACTCACTCAGACTGAATGGATACTGTCTGTGACCATGAACACACAGAAAGTGTGTTCATGGTCACACTGTCCATGAACACACTGTTGTAACTCTATACAAGTGGATTCAGACATAGACTTTGACTAGGCCATCCGAGCACATACAAATGCTTTGGCTCTACGCTCGAGGTTCTCGTTCCACTTGAATGGACGTAGAACAAGTAATATTGAGAAATTGTTAGGTTGCGACATTTCTAATAGAGGCTTTATACACAAATGGAGCTAAACGTCAAGTAGAGCAGCTCATTACCAAGGAGACGCCAAGTTTTAATGTAAAACACAGTAGAAAACAGCCATTATTATGCAAACCTGTAGATCCTGCTGCTCTTTGGAGAGCTTCTTTTGCAAGACGTCAGTCCTCTGTTTGCACGCACTGCCGTTTTCTTCCTGAGGGTGGAAAAGGTGGTAATCGATTAGCCTAATTCTGCTTACTCAGTGCAACCAGTGCTATAGGTTTACGTGAGGAACACACAAAGGCAGACATGACAAACATTCTAAAGATTTAACGCATCAATAGTGATGCTGCGTTATAACTGAGCGATTGGATATAGATGCAGAATCTGCAGATAATTTTTTGTCAGTGAGGTAACAGAGTGATAATAAATTAGATATATTTCGTACCCATGATGGTTGGAAAGGGGAGAGGCGGTCCTGAGGACTGTAGGGGCGCTCTGTTGCTGGAGAGTTTGGAGAGGATAAGCTAACACCCAAGATGTCAGGCTCTGCTTCAGGCAACGGGATCTGGGCTAGGCCTGGGGGGCGCCCCAAAACCGTGAGCGCCACGTAGGAGCCCGCTAGAACAGCAAGACAGACAAATTACACAATCTCATCTTCAGCTTTATTCTGTTTATAAATGTGTTTTTTCTTTGTTTTTTTTTTTTGTTGTAAAAATGTGTCCAGAGGAACTAACATTTGATAAGTTTCACTACTTCTGTGTGGTTAGAATGTGTGACAAGGGTCCCGTTAACCTGCAAGACAACAGCAGCAGAACGATTAGAAATGATAAAAAGAAATAAAACAAAAAAACAAAAAAAACAAAAAAAAAACATTAAATCCAAAGCCAAGCCGAAATGTTCCACAGTGAAATATTCTCTGAAAGCGAGCAGCAGATGACACCTCGTGTCCAGCAGGTGGCAGCATACCCCCGCTTTACAGCCCCGACATTGTCACACTTGGGGGTTTATCTTCTGTTTCTTTAAATCATGTTACCTTGATGATCCTGTCTCCCGTCTGAACACCTGCCCGCATTGCAGCCCCATCTGGCCAGAACAAAGGAGAAAAGGAGCAATGATTCGACTCGAGAGGGAGAACAGAAACACAACAAATTATGATTCTGTTGAAGGAAAATAACAAATACATTTTCCTTGTTGGTTGAATTGTAGATATTTCTATACAACAAATATTTTATATTGTCTTGGTAGAACAGATGTGGCAAAGGGCCTCTTTTGGAAGATCATAATAGTAGTTATATTACAAGTAGGACCTGTTTCACAGCTCCACCCCAAACAAGGGGATTTAGGCAAGAGACGGGTTATTATAGGAGCCACGTCTGACTATACTCAGCAGGGCAAAGCTAGTGTAGTTTGTAAATCCAAAAAAAAAAACAACCAACAAGGCTTGGCAGTGGCCATTAACTGCAGCAAAGGTCCTAAAAAGGCTGTGGGTAAACATTCGACCATTACAAACAGCTATTATCTATCGTTATATTTCCACAGTACTTGCTTACTAAATGTTGTTGGTCTTAGCTTAACCTCACACCTGATAATAAGGAGGGCCAGAGACCAGCTTTTTAAACTGTGCATCAGTTCTCTTTACATTGCCTTATTGTCTAATTGTTTCGTTTGCACATCAAATAATACATTTATTCTTTGAAGTTGAGTTTCTATAAATGTAATTGGCACTTCACCCACTCGCTGGGTAAGATGCAGTGGTGGAGAAAGTACTCAAAAAATGTACTTAAGTAAAAGTACAAATACACAGA
>NW_015113467.1:169162-191174 GCF_001443285.1 Poecilia latipinna | reverse complement strand
ATTGTACTTAAGTACAGTAACGAAGTACAAGTACTTCGTTACTGTACTTAAGTACAATTTTCCCACCACTGGTAAGATGTCGTTCTGTATCGTCTAATAAACAGAAGCACATACGGCAGCTCAGAGAGCATTGATGACCGTGCAACAAATGCCCAAAAACAGTTCCCTCTTCTTCTTTTTTTTTTTTTTTCTGTCCACAGCTGCACAGCCCATGTGATGTTTTTAGAAACCTGACAACAGAACTGCATCACTCTCTACAGGCACTGCAGTGACTAACTACCTTTACTAAGAACAAGCTGCAGCTACACCGACACTACTGTGCAGAAAATATAGCTTACTGCCCCATTGAGTGTGGAATCCGATACATTTTAAGAATCACATCAATCATTCCAGGTATCGATATCTTATACAAGTTCACGAGAAGCTTCGCGAATCTGATGTCTAGGTATAAAATAAAAAGGAGCCCATATCTCTTCTGTGACAGCTCAGACCAGGAGTTTTCATTGTGACATCTGGTTTTTCTTCGTTTTTAAAGCACTACACTCCACTTTACCTTCTTTGACCAGCTGCACAAACACAGGGTTGTCACCGCTGACGGTAAGCCCAAAGCCATTTTCATCTTTCTGAATGATCACACATCGCTGGACCAGACCTGTAAGGTGAGACAGGACAGAAAACACAATACAGTAAGTACATAAAGACTAGGAAGTAGATAAAAGATGGCACTTTGAAGTTAGAAAAAAAAACAAACACTGTGGAAGAGGAATACACTACAAGTCGTATGTTCTCGTGCATGACTGAATTTGAAATTACCAAAGTTTACTTTAACATTTTAAGCTTAACTAAAAGGAAAGTTGATGTAGTTTGAGTTTCACATCCCTACATGCAAATAAAAATAAAAAAAATACCAGAATTTGTGTTTGTTCCTCCTACCCTATTAGTCACACTGAAAGCAGTCTCAAAGGGAAATTTGTGTAACCAGAATGGTCAAGAGAAAGAAGCTATGAAGCTGATAGATGTGAATAATGCCTTTAAACAGCTGCTGTTAGAACATACAGTAAAGATTGCTCGATGCAAATAATACTTTATGTGTTATGGCAACATAGCAATGGCTCACTTAACTTTTGTGACGTTTTGTTTTTAGTCCAACATAAAGTATTGTTTAATTATGGAATAAGTTGAATGACAATGATATATAATGTTCTTTTTTTTTTTTTTAAACAAAATTCTGACATGCTTGGAATGCATGTATTCAGTTTGCAGAAGCAATTTTAGCTGCAAGTACACCTGCAATTCTCCTTGGTTTCTGTTTTTATCACTTTTGCACATGTAGAGCATGACAATTACCAAATTAGCTAAGGCTCAGTCAGCTGGGATATATTTTGACATTACTGCCACAAATTTTCAATTAGATTCAGCCCTGGGCTTTGACTTGGACATCCTGCCACATAAAGATGGTTTGATGTAAATCACTGCATTTTAACTTTGGCTGTATGTTTAAGGTAACTGTCCTTCAGAAGTGTGGACATTGGCCTCAGGCTCAGGCCATTAACTGTTTGGGTCTTAGTGATGACGTTTGTTCACTAGCAGAACAGTTTGTGTTATACCGAGGTTAAGTTGGCGAAAGGTCAATTCCTATTTTCTTACCTGGATGGTGCTTGAAAGCAACTGGCTGCACTGGACTTTATTAATGGATATCGCAGTAAAGGAGGAGGCAAATAAATGCACAGAACACATTTTAGATTCTTCTTTCCACTTCGCATTATTTTACTTTGTGTTGGTCACGTCGGTAATCGTTAAAAATGATAAGGTCTGTGACTGCACGTAAAAGAATGTCACAAAGTTCAAAGGGTTTTAACGCAAGGAACCGCATCCAGAGATCAGAAAGATCAAAATAGGAACGTTACTTGACAGGTTTTTCGTTTCCTGCTTTGTTTTGTGACCACAGAGAAAGGAGCTTATCTCGTGTGGATGACAAGAGCCAGACTAACCAGAAAGCTAACGAGAACACAGTTGTTAAAAAAAATATATACAAAATTAAACAATTACTCTTAAAACAACAAACCTTCATACATCTTTTAAGAAGCAGACGTTAAACACGATAACTTATTTCGTCCAGTAAATTTTATGGTCAATTCAGCAACGGCAATAAAGATGTTCACCAAAAAGGGGTTAGATGGGGGGTTGGAAATTGGAGGGCGCAGCAGCAGCTCTTATAAGGGAGGCAGGCCAGGAAACCAAATGGCACAGTCTGGGGGGGAGGGGGTGGTGGCTGGTGGAAAAGAGGGTTAGGTAGATCTGAAAGAGCAGGGGGATGGGAGGGGATGAGAGGGCAGGGGTGTCAGGGACGCAGATAAAGCCGTTTGGGGAACAGAGCTGGTGTGAATCTGCCTCTAGATCTGATTTTCTGTCTTTCGCTGAAATGTTCAAAATCTTCAGGTGGCATGAACAATGGCAGTGAGGGATTTGAGAGTGGCCTTGTAATTACTGCTCAGGTTAAACCATCTGAGCTCATGCATTATTCAAACGTTCAACTCATATGTAATCGGCACCCTTCACTGAAACACATGGGAATATCCTCTGAGGGGATAGACTGACCTTTAATGCAGCCGAGGTGCTTTCGGCATCACAACGCCAAAAGAGAGGAACCAAAATCAATAAAGTGCGGCTCATGAAATTCAGACACTTTTCCTTACATCTAGAGCTGAGGCAAATGAAATCCGAACGTTATTTTTTATTTTTTTTTGCTTGTGATGAATCCCTGAAGTTTGATATGTATGATCGCTGAAGCAAGGGAAGAAACAAAAACAGACAAGACACACCTACGCTGTCCTAATAATGACAGGAATGTGTTATCTTGATCATGCTTTCTAGAAAGGAACTGAAACGTCGTCACTGCGGACCGCTCCGTCTGACAGCAGCTTTAACAATGTGTTCTGTCAGTGGGCTTTATATAACTTCAGGCTACTGCTATGAGTCATTTGATTAGAAATCTCAAATGAACTGACTGTGTGGGCCATTGCAGTGTTGAAACAATCTCCCAACTGATGCGAGAGACATGAGAGGGCAGCAGCAGCACTGACACCGCCGGGACGACGGCGCCCCATAATGACCCCGTTAGCATGGATTCAGGAAATGAGGCCGAGAGCTTAGTTTTATACCAGGCCACGGACCAAGATGAGAATCTCATGGTGTGAAACATCTCGACTAAAAAAATACCAGACTTTTAGGTTCACAGAGAATTTTGTCATTCAAACCAGAAATTAAATATTACAGTATTTATTACTATTATAGTAGGAAAAATGTTTGCTTTAACATTTGATTATTCTTATCTGACCGAACCAAAAATATAAAATGAGCACATTTTATTAGTTTTAACTGCTTGTTGTGGAGAGTATCACACCTTTTTGCCGTTCTGCTCAACACCAGTAAGCTCATATCTAGTTTAACTAATTGGGATGTCATCTTCTCTAGCAATTCATTGAAAGGACTTTAAACCACAGGAAGGGTATGATAGATTTTAAAACATCAACATACGTTGGTGCTGGAAAAAAAATAAATAAATAAAAAGCCTATTTTTCTAAGCCATTAACAAGTTCTAGTAATAATATATTCAATAAAGGTTTAACTGATCCAAGATTAAACTATTAAAAACATACAGGATCCATAGAGTGACATGGCTCTTGTACTAAAAATTAAGTGTTTACAATCATCCTGTTCACCAGTTTTATTGGTCTGATGAAATACTCTTAATTTTAAATGCCATCTAGTCACTGCCTGCAAGTGGAAAATCCTAATTACCAGAAATAAAGGCTTTCAAACATCCCTCTGTGTGTCATTTATCTATATAACGTGTTTTACTTAGAATTGAAAGTTCCTGAAATAAATGTACTTTTCAGTAATATTCTAAGTTATCAAATGGGTCAGCTTATTAAGTTTTTAAAAGTCACAATTTCAAAATTGTTCAGTTCTTCCATCGAACCAATCTAATGTTTCAAAGTCCCTTCAATAAGAACTGAGGTACCACGGACATTACTGCTGTGACTGTGAAGAATCTTATTCGTTCCCATGCCTAGGAAACAACATCATATAGGTCAAACATAAAAATATTTTAGCTGCATATCTTTCAATAAGATACTTATTAATCACTCTCTGGCATGATTCTCAATGTTTTTTGCTTACAAAGTCTGTAAATCGCACGCTTATGTAACTTATCTCTCCGGCTTATCCCCTTGATTTGGTGCCCAGCTCTGACTTTGCGTCACGCAGGCTAAAATTCACATTTTAGCCCGGCCATTCGTCATTTTCTATCGGCAACTTCACACCAGGACGTTAATGCCGGCGATCGCACCACGAAACGTCTTACCACAGGACTCAGGCTTCCCCTCTGCAAGCACACTGTTGTTGCCACTCTTCTCCACCACCAGAGCTTCTGCTCACAGCCCCAACCAGAAGCCAGCAGCGCACAAACACGTAAACAAAAATAAACGACAACCAACACATGAGAAGGAAACACAAAACAGGAGAGAGAAAATCATGAGGAAGAAACAATCATGGGAGAAGAAAAACTAAATGAACAGAAAGGGCAGCATCCCTCAACTGTCACCCATTGACTTGCGCTTTAGTCAATGGGTGCATGAGGACGTCAGTGTCCTCATGACAGTTAAGGGGTTAAATGAGAGTCATCAGTTTGGAGAAAAGACCACACCCAATGAAGGGTTTTAAATTTGAAGATATAAATCACAGGAGACCACATCTGTGTGATGTTGTATTCTATCTACTGCCCAAACCATTTAAAAAATTGTGATAAATCAGCCGAAATCAAGAGAACAGTTCATGCAACATGCACATACAACATAGATAAGCAGAAACCTACAGCATGCAAACATGCTAAAATGTACAATGAATTCAAAAGTGATTTTTTTTTTTGTTTTTTTTGTTTTTTTTTGTTTTTGTTAGATAAAGGGGAACAAGTCGACGTAAATTTCAAATAAATATAGCTTCAATCCTCCCCGTCTGTGGCGGTCATTTCAGACATGGCGGTAACTGCCACTGAAAATCACATAAATTTATTTGCAGCGACACAAAACAACATGTGGTGAAGAGCGCATCTTGTGTAACTGTTGAGGGGGAAAAAAATAAATAAAAAAATAAAAACAGTCCTGTTTGTACGGCTGCATGACACAGAGATAAGCCACCATGTGCTACAGAGGATTTTCTGTTTTGTTTTGAATACAGAAGCCTTAATCAGATCCTTCGGCGTTCTGCCCCGGCTGATAACCAGACCTGAGGGAAAAGTCACAATATTGCAGCGGACTGGTTTTGGGACCCCAGCAATCTCACCCTGCGAAGATCTGAGATTGGACTGAGGAAGAGACAGAGAGGCTTTCTGTGTCCTTCATGCATAGTGTAATAAAAAGAGATTTGCTCCCCGACAGATTCCTTCTGCTTTTTTGTCACGCTAAAATCTTTCAGTTCATCAAACTAAAGCTAATATTAACTCGTTTGTATAAGTACAAAAGACAGTCGGTTATACACTGAAGATCTTATTCACTAAGAGACAAACCTGACCTGATGCGAACAAGTAATTGCCCCCTAAACCTAATAAATAGTGGCGTCACCCTTGGATAGAAACGACTGGTGTGAAGTGTTTGAGATAACTGGCAAAGAGTCTTTCGCATGACAAGGAGGAATTTTGGCCCAATATTATTAGCAGAATTAATTTCATTCAGCCACAGCTGAGAGTTTTCAAGCATGGTTGGATGTTTAAGGTTATAGCACACCACCGCAGTGGGATAGCCACTGTGAAGTGGACATACTGGTGTGTTTCAGATCAATTTTCTGATGCATAATAAAGTGGCACACTGATGCCTAGACGGTGTCTTTCATTATGTTCTCTTTAGCTACTTCACGACTGAAGCCCGTAAGGTCTGGCCTTGGATCTACATGGATACAATTTGTATCCAATTTTTGTACAACAAAACCTGAACAGAGACAAGTGATTTTCTGCGGCGCTTTAAAAGTTCTTCTGGGTTCTTCGTGACTTCCCGTATGACTCATCGTTGCGCTCTTGGTGTCATGTCGGTAGGCTGGCAAACTCCTGGCAAGGTTCACCACTGTTCCATGTTTTCTCTATTTGTGGAAAATGGCTCTCACTGTGGTTTGTTCGAATCCCACAGCAGACTCAGGGAGGCTTTATGTTTTTTTCCGCACGCCTCTCGGCCCAGTCAGGAGGAGTCCAGCCCATGTTCAGACATGTCACACTGCAGTTTGTTAAGAGTCCCGAAGCCTTACAAATGGCTTTGTAACTCTTTCCAGGCTGATGGATTCATTGACAGGCTCTCTTTTGTTTTTGAATTTCTTCAAATTAGGACAAGATGTGTTACTTTTTGGAGATCGTCAAACAGGTCATATTAGATGTTTTTATTGTTTTGTTTGTGATCAGGCCTTTGTGTGTTTCAAAAAGTGTGTTTTAATTAGAGTTAATTCATTAACTAAAAAGATGGGCATGGTTGTTCTGGATGACTTTTTCCCTAAGAAATTAAATCATCATCTGAAAATGACATTTTACTCTGTCAATCTTTGTCTCAAACAAACAAGCAAACAAACAAAAACTGTTCGTTGAGCTGAAATGTTTAGGAGGAGACGGAATACAGGGAAAACGTTTTTCCTTCGCAACGTAGTATTGACCAGTATAAAAATGAGAAGTATGACACGGCACATACAACAGCAATTGCAAAATACTACTGTACTGTCTGTGGAAAAAGACAGTTCTACTAGTTGCAATATTCAAGACCTTTAATAAAAGCTTTAAAGGTTTTGTCAATAATGTCCAGATGATCATTTCAGCTCACACCAAACATGCAAAGGCTTATAGGCTGCGTGCAGTTGCCAATTCGTGGCTCCAGACTGTGGTCAATGTCTTATTTGGCAACCGGCAACACACTTCCTCCACAACCTCCTTTTAAATGTCATGCATTTTTATTAAACACTATGAAAGAGAATGCAGTGATCAGTTTCTGGGTACATGCCTGAGAAAAAAACCAAGTCCAAACAATGTGAGCAGATTGTCAACTACATTTGTGTCAGCAGTAAGCAGCTTATTGGCACAACCTCCTTAATACTTTATTTAAAGATAAAGGAGGTAAAGATTTTGCAAACCATAGAACGGTATGCAGCCTTAGATTAAGCAAGGAGTGGTATAAGTGCAAAGTGAAAGAAAGTTCCAATTCACGGAGCCTTCTCACACAACAGTTCCTCAATGACGTTGCAGAAATGTCCTTTCACAAGTCGACCTGTGAACAGAGTTTTTGCTGCAATGTCCTCCATATTTCAGGTCAAAAAAAAAAGCCGAATTCCAATCAGATGTGATAAGTCTTTTCAAATGCATGCATCTGCAATATCTGTATTTGTCCAAATCCAAAGTCACACATACATCTTTTTTTTTTTTTTTTATTAAAAGGGTTTTACAAATGTCATCAAAACTGCAGCCATTTTTTTTTGGGGGGGGGGGGGCAGGGTATTTTTACGTCTTTTCTCTTTGTCCTAATTCTGATGGTTTATTGTGGTCAGAAAAAAACAAACATCTGTTTTGATTTCTGAAAAGTTATTTCATTACTATTCAATAACCTAAGCAAACATATAAATTTTTTTGATAGTAGTTGATCCAACCGAGCAGAAAACTGTCCAACTCCAGTCATCTGTCGAGAGACTGGTGAAAACCAGTCGAGTAAATTGCAAATACCCTATGAGTGTCACTGAAGGAAAGTGAGACATTAGTCAGCAGACGGTGTCAACCACTTCAATTATACACCTATTTCAGTGCACTACATAACATAATTTTTTTCTCATTACTGACGACTTAGTCAACAGATATTGTTTTGTTGAATAGTGAGGGAATTGCACTGGAGGTCATTTCTTTGTTCACATGAAAATTTTGTGGTGTCTCCAAACTTACTGTACAGTCCTAATCAAATGATTTAAGTACTAATATTAAAAAAAAAGAGAGAAAATATTATATTATACTCTATTTCAGCAAAAATATACAAACATATATATTCTTTTTAATCTTCCAACACGCATTCTGGTAAATGATTAACAGCACATATTTTGCTTTGCAGCCTTGTGTGTGTTAGAAAGAACAAAGCGTGGGAGGAACGTTCAGCAGTGGCCACAAGAACAAAGACCGTAGAAGAGTAAACATGAAAAACAGAAGAAAAGAAAGAAAAAAAAAAGGATGTCCCTGAGAATGAGAATGTGAAGTTACCTGTAGGGTCAAACTCATTGGAGGAAAGTGAGGCTTTGTCACTTTTGGGTTTCTTGTCTGGGGGATGGTCCTTACTCAGAATGCTGCTGGTTCTAAGGAAAGAAGGACATAAATGAGACATATAAGCCTCGACCAACGGTTCTAAACAAGGAACGTTTCAAAATAATAGTGTCTTGTGGAAATATTTACTTCTTCTACTGCCCATTTCTTAAACTCCCCCACATTTGTGAAACCATTGAAAACACAAACATTAATGTTGATCTTAATAATGTTATGTGATCAACAAAAAAAGTGCAAAACATTAAACATGATATGAGGGTTTTGTAACCTCTTGCAAAAAGAAAAAACAAAGAAAAATGTTGGCGTATATTTGCATTCAAGCCCCAACTAACCTGACAGTCCTAAATAAAATCAAACATAATCAAGAAATCCCTAAATGAAATTGTCTATTATGCATAAACCTGTCTGTCTTGTGAAGGCAGAAGTTATCAGAGAACATTAGTGCACATTTATGCGGCATTGTGAAGACTAAGGGCCACAGCAGAAAGGGCAGCGAGAAAATTGTTGAGAAGTTCACAGCAGGGCTTGGCTACTTAAAATATCTCACGGGGCATATATCAGTGCATTATCTGAAAATGGTGCAACTCGATACATACTAACACATAGTTTTCCAGCTAACATTACAGGCTGAAGAAAGAAAATAAATCAGAAAAGCTGAAAAAAAAAACAAAAAAAAAACAGACTGAAACATGGTGGAGGCAGCATTATGCTGCTTGTTTTCAGCAGGGTTAGCAAAGCTTGTCAGAATCAATGGGTAAGATGTGTGAACTGAATGCAAAGCATTTGAAGGTTAAAAGCTGAAAAGTGGGAGTAGGACGCAACCTTAAACAGAGGAAGTGCTACAGTAGCATGGTCCAGAAAGTCCAGTCAAAGTCCAGACTATATACAACTGAAAATACGCAGCAAGACCTCAAAGACAGTTCTTAGAGAAACTTTCAGCCCCGTCTGACTGAGTAATATCTGTTCTGATAAAAATGGGCAAAGACCTTCATACTCTAGATATGAAAGATAGATAGATATACCCAAAAATGATTTGCAGCTGTATTTGCAAGAAAAGGTTGTAAAGAATAGATTAAGGTTACAAAATTATGCACACAATTTTCAATCTCTTATTTGCAAAATCTGTTTGTAAACCATTTGCCATTTCCACTGAACTTGACACTAACCAAGTGTCGCTGTATCACATTAAATCCCAATGAGATAAACCAAAGTTTGTGGCTGTAAAATGTGAAAAAGTTCAGTGGCTAATGTGCTGATGAGCACAAAATTCAGGCGGGCGAATAATGCCGGTTTATTTTCAGCGCCGAGAATGGCGTTACTCAAAGACCTCGCAGTGAATGAATCGGTCTGAGTGTGTCCACTGTATAATGTGACAGTCGGAGAGGATGTGGAGCAGCTCTGCTGAGTGCCACATAACAGACGCTCCTCGGCGGAGATGCCACAGGACAAAACTCCTGCTTGAACCTATGAGGCGGCTATGTATGGCCGCTTCTGCCTATGCCGGCCCCAACAGTAAAAAGGCCACTGTTTAGTTCGCAGTGGAAGGCAGTCATGGGCTGCTCATAGAAAAGGAAGCCCTTTGTCCTGCGCTTAGTGTGTATGTGTTCATGAATGAGCGGGGGCTGGTGGGGTATGTTTGGTGCAAATGTTAAAGACTTCCATGTTGTAACACGGCAAGACAAGTAAAACTTTAATCTAAGCCTGTGTATGAAAGTTACAGCAGGACAACATAATTAAAAGAATTATGAAAGCCTCGACAAGACGATTTATTTAGAAAAGTCTTACCTTGTCGCTTTCTTGGTAAACCTGCAAAATAAAGACGTCAATAATCAGAAATTTTTATTAAACGTCAACACACAAAGGAGTTAATTACGCTGACGTACAGGATGAAAAGCAAGACGGTTTCAACATTTACTGAGACTCGTATAGTGGTAAACATGATAATCCTCGTCAAACATCAGAGTTCTTGAGCTGCGGATTAAAACCTTTTCCGGGTCAAATCTGCTCTGCCTTTCAGATTTTTGATTTGTGTGCAGCTGTTGGGAGTTTAATTCCTTAAAGACACGACAACTTTATTAAGTAAGCAGGGATTTTATACACATCCAAAAAAAAAAAGAAAAGAAAAAGAAAATAACTTTTGAGGAAATGGCAAATAAGAAATTACTATCCAGCATGTGTTTGTTCAATAATTCACTTTTCAGGACAAGGAAGGAACAAAGTTGACAAGAATCTTTACTCTCAGTCAACACAAACACTGAAGTCTGTGCTATTATTTCCACTGTTACATATATATTTATAGGTACTGTGAAATAGTGGTTTTTAACGTGTGCAAATGTTGTGAACCTGAAGCTGGCAGCTAGCAAACAGAATGGTTAGTATCTTCAACCTAAGTATGGGCATTTATTGTTATAATTGATGATTTACTGTTTCTTATCACCATAAGAATTTTGATTGATTGTTTTTATGATAAATTCTAATTAATGATGTGTAAAATCCCCCAAAGCTGCGCTTATTACAGGGATTGCTAGTTTATTGTCTTCACTGTTTGTTCAATGTGAGTATAAATAAGTAACAATTTATTTGAAAAAAAAAAATAATAATTACAGATAGTGTGTGCAAAGGAATGTTTTGCTATGCAGTCACAGGCATGCAGTTACCCAAAAAAGTAGTAATAAATAGTTCTTATTTTCACTTTTGTTATCACAATAGTACCACAAGATATTATGATAAACCTTGAAGTCCGTATCGCCCATTCCCACTTCCACCAGTAGGGAAAGTCCATAGTGCTGGCAATTCTAAATCAATCAGTCAAAATGCTCAAAAATTGATTTTAGTTTGCTTAATTTTTTTGTAAAAAATATATTTTTGAATAATTATTTGATTTTTATATATTTTTTTCTTTTAAAGCCAAGCATCTAAGCAAATCTAATCCTGGTAGTTTAAGTTACTATTAATGCACAAATCTATTGTTGATTAAATATAAATTGATGGAATTTGATACAGTACCTTATAAGATTGTTTTAAATAAAGGTTTTTTTTTCTCCAAGTCTTTTCCTTTCGTCAGTCACATAATCTCTAGACTGTTTGAATAGAAGAACTGGTTTCTGAATTAAAAATTGTTCATGACTCAAATCATGAACCTAAAACTGGAACTGAATTGCTACACATTGAAAGATATGCGTCTCTAGTAACAATCAGCGCAATATCAAAGTGTGAAATATTGCATTTTCAAAAAGACTGCTTGGACAACATCTGGCAGGATACTATATTCAAGTGTCAGTTCTTTAAGCTCCCTGGATATTGCTAATATATTTGAACAGTTGGACGCACACTCATTGCCCTTAATCCCCTCGACTGAAGTAAATCATTAGTGGCCGAGATGCTTAAGCTCTAGAGGGGTGTGGGGAACATATTTAATGCCAGAAGTGCCAGCAAAATGCGGATGAAACATCATTAATGCTGTCATCAGCTCTTAAAAATAGACTCGAAATTAAATATTTTCTGTCTGATGTACCGCACCTCCAGTTTGCAGGATTCCATAAGAGATAAAGGTTTTCCTGACTGCGGGGTCCAGCGGATTTCCTGACAAACTTTCAGTATTTTAGTGTTTGTACAAAGCCTGTCCCCCTTCGCCACCTGATTTGATTCACCGACAAGTGGTGATCATTTAATAGTTCAGCTGCTCATGTTACTCAAGTGTTCAACATATGTACGTGGTGGCAGAATGTCAGAGACCATTGGAAGGGATTAAAACAGTCCAGCTTCAGACCATAGCGCTACGATTATACCACTAAGCCACTATAACCAATTCATGACAGCACTCATATGCGTGCATTTGTGGAGTAATGTACTGAGTTATGGCCAGTGTGAAGTCCCTGGTAGCATGCTACGTTGTTTCATTTACAAAACACAAAAAATGTAAAAGTTGTTTTGTAAAACAGAAACCACAAGGTGCAGTTTAGACTCACTTTTACTACATTTTACCCTGACGAATCAGGCGCCAATAAAGCCATCTTTAAAAATGCATTATAATGGCCAAATGGTTTTAGTGTCCATTCAGATGCTCTTAATTTTTCATTGATAGGAGCATTTAGATCATATGCATGTTATATGCCAGCTTGTCCAATAGTACCTAATAGGGTGCACGGAAGACATTCAGTGGCAATTCCATTGCAATCTTTTAAAATTGAAAACCCTACTAATATAGCACAAAATGGTCCTACAAATGGAGGCTTCCGTAATGGGGAGGTCTTGCGACTAACCAGCCCACATTAACTCTCTTTCTCCTTGTGACACTGAGTCTCATTCAGAGCCGTGCAGAGGCAGCTGAATGGCCTGTTTATGAAAATGCCTCAGACTGTAATAAGTTCCAGAGCTTCAACCAGAAGAGAGAGAAAAAAAAAACAGCTTTAAGTAGTCCCCTCCCTAAGAAACCTCTGAGTTGGAAAGATGGAAAAGTCAGCACATAAACACACGCATGCATACTGAAACTTTACATGCGCATGCAAAAGTTCAGAGACGGTAAAACTGAGTGGGCCAATGTTCTTAGGAACAATGACTGACATCCAAGCTAGGCTTCAGGTTGAGTGAAACGTCAGCCTTTCTATAATATCTTTATTAAAACAGACAAAGACAAAATGTATCCAAGTAAGATGTGATCTATAAATGACTTTTTAACAAGTGTTTTCTGGGGAAAACCCGAGATTAATCACAGAAACTGTGACTCTGCTGGTTTAGGAAAGCCTTAGTGTGGAACAACTAGAAGTGGTAGCTGGTAAAGATTAAGCTCTGAAAATCTCCGCTTGCTGTCTTTACCTGGTTTTCTACATGTTGTTTTTGCATTTGTCTATCAAACTGCCAAATAAATTTGAAATCAGATGTTTACATACGCTATACAAAGAGACAAAAAAAACAAAAAAATCTCCCTTTTCCTCACTGTCTGACATTACGTCAAAGATTTATGTTTTCCTGCTTTGTGTCAGGTTCTATTAGGAATAATCTACTCAAACACTGAATGACTATACCCCGATCACAATGCTACAGTTATGAAAAGCTTTTAATAGATTGAATAATAAAGGAATTTCCTTGAGGTATACATGCGGATGTCTTAAGGCAACACCTCAAACACGGTGCTACCTTGTGTGACATCATGAAAAAATAAGGAGGAATCAGCTACGCTATCAGAAAGAGAACTGTGGATTTTTTTTTTTCTTATCCAGATATCTGATGTAGCCATCTAGGCAAGCAACTGTACACAAGTATAGACACCATTGGAATGTCCAGTGATCGCACTCTGCAGAAGGAGATAAATAGCTATTTATTCTAACGATATACACATTTCAGAGGAAAATATGTGTATCAACAGTAGAACCGAAGCAAAATACCCGATCGTTCTGGCTGAAGCCGGGACGAGAGCGTTATGATCCACGGTGACAGAAACCCTGTAACAACATGAGCTGAAAAGCTGCTCAGAATGGAAGAAACCAACCACTTCAGAAGCAACACAGAAAACAAAATTCTCTTATGTAAAATTAACTCAGAGAACCAATTTTTTGGACACATGTCCGATTTTCTTACAGAACCGAAGCTGAAATATTTGGCCATAACGGTGACAGCTACATTTGGAGGAAAAGGAACGAATCTTACAAGCTTAACATCACAATTCAAAATGTGAAGTATTTGCTGTGATGATGTTTTGCTAGAGGGGAGACTGGTGCACAAATTAGATGGCATAAGGAGCAAATAACATTATGTGGCAACATCTCTAGACACCTGGCAGGGAGTTAAAGCTTAGGCAGAAATGTCTTTTTCCAAATAGACAATTACTCTAGAAATACAAAAAAAATTAATTACAAAGAGGCGGGAATTCAAAGTGTCTTAGATCCATCGAAATGTTGTTGAGATGAAAAGGTTTCTGAACAAGGTGGCCTACAAACCAGATTCAACGCCAGGCCTGTCAGAATGAATGGGACTAAATCTAAGCAAACTACTAAGAGAAGCTGATGACAGGAGAACCAAGATGTTTGCCCCAAGTTATAAAGTAGAAAAGGCAAATATATCAAATGCAATGTAATAACAAAATCTTAAAAAAAAAAAAAAAAAAAAAACTTTTTTTTTTCTGGCATTTACCAAATAAAAAAACAAAACTTTAGTTATCCTTCTGACCTACAAGTATAGTGAAACTTGAAACTTGATGTTGGGGAAAAAAGGCTTTTTTTCTTTTTCTTTTTTATTTTTTTACAGTTTACATAAGTATCTGCACAATATATCTGGATTAAGGTACTGGCTAAATCGAGGCCAAAATGAATACAAAACTGTAGAAAATCTAGATAACAAGAACAACAGTCTTATGTTTAAATTAATCTTTGTAAAAACTGCATCTAAAAAAATGTACCATGTAGATCAATAACCAAATCTGGTCCGACACTGGTGTCCAGCAAGGCTAAATCTGCTTGGTCAAAACTGCTGTTCCAAGCCATGTCTTCACTCCTGACATAATGCAAGAAAGTAAAATCATTCATCTGTGAGGATGCCATAGTGAAGAAACCCGATGCGCTGGTTGATGGGAACTTTGATCGAAGCCCATTAGAAAACAGTAGCCCATTTAAAAAAAAAAAAAAAAAAAAAAAAAAAAACATCCATCAGGTTATACGATGCAGAATCTTTGCAGCACAATCATAAGCACACCTTAACCAATCAATGAGCCAAGCAGCAGTACTCAGGAGCACTAGAGAGCAGAAGATGGGACACCAGCTGCACAACGAGCAACATCCACCTGCACTGCATCTTCAGTGTTTGGGAAACGCAGATCCCCCTTAATGTAGGTCACCTGATGTACTTTGCAGACATATAATGGAAAAAAATGGACTTGTTATATTCATCTTTAAAGAGAAATGACTAGCATATGGTCTATTTCATACTTTAAGTATTGGAAATTTATTCAACTAATCAGGTATACTTAGAGGTGATAGAGACTATACATGTTTTTTTTTTTTTGTTTTTTAGAAATTCAGACAAAATACTCAAAACAACCTAAAGGAAATATTTGCAGCATAACTAGATACTCTGCATCCTATGGATAGAAGTTCATGTATTATTAACACTCTACAGCGAACCTCCACCTAATCGTGGTTAAGTTTTCAGAGTCACCTATTTGTGGATTTTTTTCATGGAAAGTAACTCCAAATTATTCACAGAAAATCTACTAAGATTTTTTTTTTTTTTTTCCAGATTTATGTAATAGAGCATATCCAAACATTCTAAAAAACAAAAAAAAAATGCAGGTAAGGAAGCTGACACACCACCGTGCGGTGCTACTTGAAAAGCTATTGGAGCGCCATTGATTTTCCTTGGTGCTGATTGGCTGTACACCCCCGAGAGAGGAGACAAGGAAAACTATAGATGTCTGCTTCTGCCGTAGTGCCGAGACACTTTCCACTGCGCATGTTAATTTATGTTGAAGGTAAATGTGATGCTTGACCTGGAAACTAATTCAGACATGTGCGAGCATGCCGCCCGTCTAAGCTATTCCAGAGCAGTGTCAGTTTTAGTGAATGAGGTTTGCCATGCACGTGCAAAGGAAGTGAAAGTTTGCTCAGCTGGTACATTTCAGCAACAACTCAAATGAACAAAAAAAATGTAGACCAATTGTTACCACAGAGAGCACTGCAAGTGAATTACGTTGCACATTGTTCACTAGTAAAAACTAGCAAAAAAATATATATACCTATACCTATACAGCAATATTTAGTAGATGGACTATGGACTCTGATGAAGCTCGTTTGACAGATTAAAAATATGTTTTGAAAAAAAAAAAAAAAACATTTAAGAAAGCGTTACACATACTTCTCATTTCTATACTTAAAAGGCTTTTTTTTTTGTCTGATGTGATATTCCAAACTTAAATATGATATCATTAGCTCTAAGCAAAAAAATCATATCCAAAGGCTGGATTTAATTAATCTACATTGTGTGTCTTACAGTTATATGGTAATGCCACATACATTGTTGGATAAAAACCCTAGTCTGATTTGCCACATCAAATCTTGGTTTTGTCCAATTCATTTCGCTTGAGTTCTTGAGTTACTGGGAGAACTTAAGCAAACTCCAATTTTCTTTAAAAAAAAAAACAAACTGAGCTTATTTATTTTAGCATAGCCCATCCCAAGTTTGAACAATTCTTGGCATTCTATATTTTGAAACAAAGCTGGTTATAGTTGGGACAGAAAACAAACAAAAAATCTTGAAACAGTCCTTTACTACAATGCAAAATCAGAACCTCAGTTGATCTATGTTTTACTTGAAATATACACTATTTTCAATTACTAGTGCACAGTAGGTTATGGACTAAACAAAAGTTCCTCGTTAGTTATTAATTTGTAACTAATAATTTGTACTTTCACAATTTTAACTTAAACAAAAAGAGAAATAATTTAAGGAAGCAGATTTTCACAAGAAGTAATTGTGACAGTCGCCCCCATCTTGATAAGATGCATAAGTGACTTGAATTGAAATCCTCTCTCATGTTAAAGCCATTTTTTTTATTACTGTCATCATACATACAGTTTTTGTAGCTTCTTAGCAAATTAATTATATATGAAATACCTGTGGACTTTATATCAATTAGAAAGTAATTAATATATTAATTGCACAGTTTAAGATTTTAATTTTTGTTTTTTGTTTTTGTTAGCTCTATTACTTCCCAGTTAGAACGTTGCCATTTCAAATTCTCCCGTACTATAAATGAACTCTTGGTCCCGGTTCATGATACGCTTTGCATGTCCTTGTTAGTAATGTTTGGGCCCTGGCTACAATCTGAGAGGACTGGGAAAATGTTATGATATAAATCTTAACTTAGTGTCTGCTTGTCTGTGCTAATCCTCAGTTGGCTAACTTCAGTCACTCAAAACAAACTTTCCAGGACTTCAGAACAGAATCTACACATTCCAGGATGAGCCACAGTATATGACAACTGATTGGTGATTATACAACCTTAAAAGGAAACCAAACTAACTTTACATTGTAATATCATTATGTTCATTATCTACATGAAGGATACTGTGCTGTGTAACTCGTCTATTATTATGTAGCCAAAAAAAAGAAGAAAAATGAAGATTAAAAGAAAAAAAAACTTGCAGCAAATGCACAGTAGGTAAACTTTTGGGAACGCCACATAGATTCTGACTTCACCAGAAAATAAAAACTACAAGCAATAATTCTTGGGAAAAAGGCACCATCAATCAAGTATATTTGTACAGCACAGCACATTTCATCAGCAAGGCCGTTCAAACTACAAGTTATTTAATAAAATAAATAACTTTGTAATCACAGAAGTCCAAGCCACCTGCAAACTCCATCTTCTGTCTCCATAACAACATCTTGCTACCAAATCTCCAACAAACTCATCATATAAGAACAGAATGTGTACAACATTGGGTTAACTAGTTGCTGAACAGTAACTAACCCAATTAGTTACTGTAACCAATTCAGGGCACTTGTATGTTACAGACAGCAGCAATTAGAAACTGGTAAATATGTTTGCCAAGCCGTTTTAAGTTAAAATGTAAATAAATCTAAAGGTTTTCTCTTATAAAAAAAAAATACACCTTGTAAGTTGCCTTTTTATCTTTTGGGAGATACTTCAGACATTTCCGATCAGAAAACAAACTTGTAGCTTGAATGAAAATACCACTTTTAAAAATGATGATAATATTAACTATAATTAATAATTTTCTGGATGCTTTTCTTTCTTCACTACCTCTTCCCACCACTCTCCATGAGCTCTAACACCTCAGCCAATAAAGAACAGCTCAGTCAGACTAATAAGTTGACCTATTCAACTGTTGAGCATACAGAGTATTAATTAATGCCACATTTCTCCCAACCTTGTCTCCAATCAGTCCTTTTTTTTTTGCCATTCAATATACTGTAGAGTTCTAAATTAAAACAAAATCTGACAGGGATATGAATATTTTGGGCTCAGCTGTAGATCAGGTGATCTCGATGGATAACCTCTAATTGAGAAAGTTAGCTTTAACACTCAGCAGATATTACTCGCATATGTGTTACCGCACATTGTGAAATGGTGAGTTTGCTGTTTAGGCTCCTCACTGAGAACCAAAAGAATCTCAAACAGGTGCTATTGGATCTCAGACAGGTGTTGAGTCTATCGATATAGACTCAACATACCTGTTTGTTCCTTTATCATAACGTAAAGCATCAAAACTAGAACCAACAAGCAGAGAACTGTTCTCTGAAAAAGAGGAGTACTCCCCCATCACACCTCCGTAAGGATCAAGACTATATTTCATTGAACATGTTTGTAACGCACAGCAATTTGAAACATATATGAAACTTATGTGTTTACAACTTATAAAGCTTTCTTATTTTATATATTTATGAAAACGTTTAGATTGCGATAAAATCTAAACCTACAAAAAGACAAGAAAAACCGTAGCTAACCATGCATTTCTTTGATTAAAAGTTCAATTAATTAATCTACTCGGCTCACTGAAATCTTCAGATGCTACATTGCTATCACAATCAAAACGAGGGCCTCTTCCTGCACTGGGCCATTAAATGTGCAGAGAGTGAGTAAGGCATAAAGAAGGCAGAGTCAGAACAGAGACAGGCAGAAGGGAGGGGCAGCACTGGAGCGGGTTTGGGCTTGAATGCTCCATTGAGGTTTGGTGTTTTGATGGAAAACTGTGGCAGAGTGGAGCCAACAGCAGCAAAAGTGGCAGTAAGAAAGGCTGGTAGCAGGGCAGGCCACAGAGAGAGAAATAAGAAGAAGACGACAGATGGTTCTATGGGCGTAGAACTTGAACACTGCAAGCTACTGGATCTTTCAAACTTTTGCCCCCTTCTCCATGTGAAACTATTGTTTGATTGGTCTGAATTTCATGGGATTCAGAACAGCCCCAGTTACTCAACTTCCAGAAGTCACAAAGAAGTTTAGGTAGCTTTGAGGAGCCGAGGACTTGAGGAAGTAAATACTTAAACCTTAAACTCCCACTGTTCGGTTCTGGTCCGATGCAGAAGGCGAATGTCTCACTACGACTGCCAGACTTGTACCATCACGAAATTCAAGCAAAACTTAGAAACAAAGTCACGGAAATCCATCCATCTGGAAAGGGTTACCAAGCTATTTTTAAGGTTTGAGACTCCATCAAACCACAGTTAGAGCCACTGTCCACAAAAGGAGAAAATGTGGAACAGTGTGTATCCCATAACACCAGGTGTGAAACTAACAGAGAACTTAATAAAAGGAACTTCAATGAAACATTCAAACATGGCGGTGGCAGGAGGCACACAAGACAGAGCTGAACAGCATATTAGAAGGGTGCTTTGCTGCATCAGCACGTGATGAATGAACAATTCAGCAAAGAAGAATGGGTCAAAATTCCTCCACGGGCGATCGAAAAGACTCATAGTCGTGCCCACAGTGTGCAACTAGCTTTATTTAGGGAACCATTGCTTTCTCACATTGGTCTGGGTAGCATTTTCCCTAAAATAATTGGCTCAAGTTGTCATTGTCTGATATAAAAATATGCTTGATCATTTGAAACATTTCATGTTTGACAAAAAGTAGAAGAAACATCAATATATAGAAGAAACCTAAAAAAAAACCTTAGGTACTTCTTCACAGCACAGTATTCAGTCAGAAACATTCAGCTTTGACAGAAGCCCCCAGGGCTGCAGAGCTGAGACTCAGGTGTGTCTAATCCAACATCACATCTTAAAGCACATCCTGAGATGACAGATTAGACTGGAAAACTTGGCAAACTGCATTTGGAATCTGTGTGGCTGGTGTGCCGTCCTCAGGTTGTTATTTGTGCTGAGCAATGCCTGCTGGCCTGCCAAGTAAGTATCTCATGGAACTGGCAATCACTGCTTTTTAACCAGACAGCCATTAACAGCACCTCCTAAAGCTGGCTTGTGAGCCTGTCCCTATGCGTGTAATGATACAGTCTGATTTATGCTGGCAGCCGGCCAATGAGAAGGTACATGAACACAAAAACAATTATCTAATCTTTATAGTCGACTGATACACCAACAGGCAGTCTGCATGATGTCATTACTTTCCACTCTCTGCAAATTTTCTACACCCATCTACCCTGCTACTTTTTTTTAAAACAGCTTCCATATAAAACAAAGTAGTTTCTGTACATTTTCACAGTCTTGTCATGTTACACTCTCCAGTGCAACACGGTTTTAAGGAACAAAGGGATTAAATAAGCGAATGAGACAGAAAAGGCGAGGGAGGTGTGGCGTGTGTTAAAGAAACAAGACCAATAGCTTTGTAGCTCAAGCTAAAGCCTCAGGGGGGAATCTGCACCCTTTCTGCCCCAATAAACCTCATCGGGATTCCTGACATGAGGGCCGGGGGATAGACATTTCTTCACGCTATGCTGTCTGCTGTCCTCGAGCACTGGGAAAGGAAGAAAGGTGTTAACCTGTCCAAACCGCTGATTATTCACGAGCCCTGCTGCCAGACCTGAAACCAATGCTAATCAATGAGTGACTTCCCTGAGCTAGTCAGACTTTTTGAAATCCAAACCGTACCAGGTTTTCTCTGCTGCTGTTGATTTCTGGTTTCTTCAAAGATTTTAAACAACATTCACAGAGGTGTCTGCACGACAGACAAACACACACACACACACACACACACACACACACACACACACACACCTGGAAACACAAATACAAGATTTCTTTAGTTTGTTTCATTCTATTTTTTTTCTTTCTTTCTTGATTGTCTTTTCTGTCTGTTCAAAATAAATAAATAAATATAGGCATGTCTAAAATATTTTAGAACGCTATGCACAAAAATAGGGGGGGGGGAGAAAAAAACAGGCATAAAATCTCCTAGTAAGCTGTTTTTGATGTCGGCTGCATGCTGTGCCTTAGGTCTGTGCCAGCAGTTAGCTTCACATCTACATCCTACAAACAAATGTATATATCCCCCCCAAAAAATAATCCAAAAATTTCATATGATAAATAATCTCAATACAGAGTTAAAGAATTTTTAAGTTGCCCAGGAAAATATGTAGCTCTACATGTTTTGACTGAAGACCTGGGATTAATTGTTAATTTCTATAGAAGAAGAATTAATCTATTTTTACTCTATAGTGAGTATCTGAATCTCTAACAGAGTTAACTGGGCTTGTTGCCTGACAAGTATTATAAACTTGTAGTTTATTTATTAAAATGTTTATTTATAATTAGATGACAAAATAACAAATATGTTTGGTAAAATACAAAGTAAAAATATGTAATAATAACATAACATGTTATATGTTACATAATAATAGTAATTATTATTAATCATTATTATTATTACATCACTATTATTAAAAAACAACAAAAATATATTATACTACTATTATTAATAGTAATAATTGTAGTTGTTATTAATAATCATTATTCTGAAAATTATCATAATTAATATAAGAAGGGGCAGAACAGACTGGACTTCTGGAGGAAGCTAAGATCCTTCAAGGCTTGCACCAAGATGCTGCAGATCTTCTATCAGTCTGTTGTTGAGAGCGTCATCTGTTGGGGAAGCAGCATCAGAGCCAGGGACCTAAAATCACTCAACAGCCTGATAAAGAAGGTTGGTTCTGGTCTGGTTCTGTTCTGGGGACGACTGTGGAACCTCTGGAGATAGGATCAAGAAAATTAGGG
>NW_015113467.1:164284-165822 GCF_001443285.1 Poecilia latipinna | reverse complement strand
TCCTCTTCATCAGACTGTCTGATGAAGCCATCTTCAATGGCTCTTTGAAGAATGTTAATGAGCTACAACATGTAATGTCCCTTTGGCATCCATCCATCCATCCATCCATCCATCCATCCATCCATCCATCCATCCATCTTCTGTACACCCTTGTCCCTTAGTGGGGTTGGGAGGGGTGGTGGTGCCTAGCTCCAGCTAACATTCTGGGCAAGAGGCAGGGTTCACCCTGGACAGGTCACCAGTCTGTTACAGGGAAACACAGAGACAGACAGGACAAACAACCATGCACACACACACACACACACGTTTGCGTGGCTATCTTTGTGGGGACTTTCCATTGACCTCCATTCATTTCTACAGCCTAGACCTTACCTTTACCCTTTTCCTAACCCTAACCATCACATACCTAACCCTAACTCTAACCAAAACTCAATTCACACCTTAGTCCTAACTCTGACCCAGAAACAGGGTTTCCCCTTGTGGGGACCAGGCTTTGGTCCCCACAACATAGTATGTGTCAGGAAAATCGTCCCCACAAGTTATCTCTCTCACACACACAAACACACACACACACAATTTAGAGAAACCAATTAACCTAACAGTCATGTTTTTGGACTGTGGGAGAAAGCCAGAGTTCCCAGAGAGAACCCACACACGCACAGGGAGAACATGCAAACTCCATGCAGAAAGACCCAGGACAGGAATTGGACCCAGGACAGGAATTGGACCCAGTACCTTCTTGCTGCAAGACAACAGCTCTATCAACTGAGCCACTGTGCAGCCCCCAACACCTTTTTGAAACTGAATTAATTAAATTAAATGTAATTAAATTAAATGTAATTAAATTTAAAGCTAAGCGCTCAATGCTTGGCTTGATGTTTCAAACTAATAAACAAGTCCACAGACAAGATATAGAAAAGTGAAAAACTTGAAAATACCCAAACAGTAAATAAGATCAAATGGAAAGAACAAGGAACACAACCCTAACTAACTTGAAAACATAAATAAAAGTGGTTCCCATATATTTTCGTTTTTTCAAGAGAAGATTCAATTTCTGTCTCGTTTTCAACAATCTCTGTGGTTTCTGAGGAAACGTTCTCTTGGACAGCGCTCTCTTCGTGGGTCCAGTCTTCTAGTCCCGGCAAGCTTCCCCGGTCAGGGAAGGCTCCCGAAGAGCTCCCCCAACCAGGAAAGCTTGCTTCCCAGTTGGGAAAGGCTCCTGAAGAGCTCCCCCAACCAGGAAAGCTGCTCTGGACAGCACTCTCTTCATAAATCCAGTCTTCTAGTGCCGCCTTCGTCAAATCAAAAGTTGAGCTTTCAGTAAAACACTGGCTAAATATTCCAACAACGCTAAAGTTGCGATCCGCTGCTTTGGTAATAACAGTAAGACTGCAGTTTTCATGCCCAGGGTATGGGGACGACTGTGGGACCTCTGGAAGGGGTAAAGGGTAAAATAAGCAGCCCCCCCCCCCAAGCATTTTGGGGGGGGGGGGGGGGGTTTTTTTTTCCCTTTTTCTTTTTTTTTGGCTTTTTTGAAA
>NW_015113467.1:157728-160892 GCF_001443285.1 Poecilia latipinna | reverse complement strand
GCGTTTGGATGGGGGGGGGCTGCTTATTTTACCCTTTCACGTTGTTTGCAGCATTTGGCAAACAAAAAAAGTACACGCAGTTCATTTGTGTGTGAACAATTTAGATTCTATGACACAGTAGTGGATTAAAAACAGATGATGTGCAAGATTTGCTACTTGGTTGTCTCTGCACCACTCAACGCAGCACGCCTGTGCAAATGGATTGGTAGTGTCACTGATTCTCAAACCTGATAAAGGATCTGAGTGGCTCAAATGCATGAGGTCATGAAATGAGATGAGGAAACCATGATGGAAGACACAGACAAGAGAGGAAATTATGTATTTATCATATAATCATCTCAATAATAAACATTATGCCAGATGCATGTCTTCCTAATAAGGTTCACTTCTTCATCACACCCATAATCAAAGTCACTTCCTCTCTTTGGATCACTTATTGTGCTTGGTTTGCTGGATAGCCTTTTGCATTCCCACTGTAAGTGAATTGCTCCAGCGTTGGGTTTTTTTTGGATCATAGTTTACTTGTTTGGTTCAAACAACAGTTCAAAGCTGCCTATTTGGCAAAGTTTAAACTTTAAATACATCCGGGTTTTATTTATTCATTCTTTTAATGTAATTAATTTCAGTAAGAGGCTTTTTGTCCCTCAGTAATAAAACATATTTGTATCAACAGGAAACTTGTCAGGCAAATGGAAGAAATTACTACAAAATAAAATAATAATTGTACAACTGGATCAATTACACTCCCATAAATGACATTAACACTTGTACTAAGTGTGACATTGTCTATAGTTTTCCCAAACAGGCTGATCTAAATTATATTTTTTATATAAACGAGCACTGGATTGTCTGCTACTTATTGGCTAATGTCTAATTAAGATTAAAATATTGCAATATTGTTTTTTTACACAAAGAACAGAATGTGTAAAAAGAAAAACAAACATGGAAAACACTGAATTTCAAGCAGTGTTTGATACTGATACTGAGTATTTTTCTCAGTGTTTATATGTAGTATCTATCTGTAATAACTACATATATAGTTTGAAATTTTACTAGTTAAAGTTGCTAATTTAGGACACGCATCACAAGACTCCTAGTGTGCACTTTAGCTCCACTCATTATACTACTACTTAATATGAAGAAAATAATTGCACCCTCTTTCAGTTCTACTACCAAAATACAATAAACTGGACGATTCCTTCCAGGTGATTAATTTGTTGGACTGGGCAATTAATGTGTAATTATGTTTATAATTTTGTTTTATTAAAAAAAACAAAAAACAAAAACAAAACAAAAAAACAATTGCTACAAAAAATTTAAAATCACAGCATGCATCGGAGGCTCTGATTTCTAAAGACTGACACTGGCCTTTAAAAAAATCCATCCTGGCCAACCTCTAAAATTAGTAGGTGTTATGATGCTTGAGTGGAATGGCAAACTAGTGACACCTCTTTTGTCATTTTAGACAGAAAATAGCGCTCTTTAAATTAATCCAACATGAACAGGTTGAAGACCAAGTGACCAAGAACAATGCCTACTCTGGAAACTTTACAGGAAAATCCATAATTATTTTCATAAGCTCTTAACTATTTATGCATTACTCTACATAGATTTCTATGTTTTCACTTCCTAAAGGTAATATCACATGAGGAATTGCGCTCGAGTTATACATGGATTGTCTTCGGTGTCACCCCGGAATCAGCTGACACACTGCAATAACACTGCTGAGGCAGGTAGATTCGTACTTTCACACAACATCCTCCATCTCATAAAACAGCAGTCGCAAACATGACACAGATATTATGCCTGACTGTGCTTCTTAAAATCCACCATCCATTTCCAGTTGTTTCAGATAATCCCGCAGCACACGACAGCAGCAAATAAAACTTTTAAAGACATTTAAAGGGAAAGAAATCATCTAACAGAGATGGGCTTACAATGCCGCTCTACAATCAGCAGGACACAGGGGCTGAGAGCTAGTGTTGTTAGCTATAAGGCACAAGCCAAGTTTAAGGTCATGAAACGTTAAATGGACATGTGAGGACATAACACTTGGACAAGACAAATCTCTCCTTGTCCCTCTTTAGTCTATTGTTGTGATCTAGTCTTTTATGGAGTGAAAGTAATGTCCAGCCCTGAAGCTCTTGTGGCTAACAAGACAGGATTGTAAGAGGTGTCCAGAGGCATCAGCATCACAAAGCTGGGTGATAGACCCCAAACTCCCCAGGCACTCAGTGCCCTTGCTAATGCCCATTCTTCAACATCCCCATCCCTCAGGCAAGGCTTGATTCTTAATTCTCTGCCATTCTAATCCTTTTCCAAGCTTTATGAGTGTTTTTCTTAGTTTTTTTTTTCTTTTGTTTTTTTTTCCAGGCGTTCAATTTACTGACACACCTACATTTTAAACAATAATATTCTCATTTTTAAAAGGTGGATACAAACACTTTGGCTCAAAATGTTTTGACTTATAAGTCAATTTGCACTTGTTCATAAATATACTTAATGTTTGTAATAACAAGTGGAAACAGCATAAAAAGATGAATGCAGGCGAAGGATTCTCCTTTTCAGCTTCTTAGCCAAATCAAACTTAATTTTTGCAGGATAAACAGCAAAAATATGACAAATGAAGAGAGGTACTGACAATGTATAAGTTGTTTTCAAACATAATGTGATACTCTGCAAAAGTTATAAAAATGAAAGTGGCAGCAAAAGCTTTTGATTGGTGGAAGTGTCTCACGCAGGACATTTTAAAACATGTAGGCCAATTTATTCATGTGAATTCTATTTAATTCAGGGGATTGTTGTAACTTCCAACATTTGCACATTTTAAGTTACACTTTAAACATGGTACATGTTGCTATACTTAGGAAAAAAGTATTATTATTTTTTTTATGCAAAACATTTTCTATCATGAAATTTGGACAGTGACTCTGCTCTGACACATATAGTAAACAACCTCAGATTAGGCCACTCCACTAATATCCCCAATAAAAAAAGTTTTATATGGATAATATTTTTAATGAACTAGAAAATTTCTGAAAAAATTTAAACAGGGCCTGCCAAAGTGTGCCTGTCGATTGGAACCCAGCGTTCTGATGCCTAAAATTTAGCATCAATGCTAAAGTAAGTTAAATTGTAGTCAGCAGCATGAGTAGAATGGACTT
>NW_015113467.1:151538-154448 GCF_001443285.1 Poecilia latipinna | reverse complement strand
TAGTCTATGTGCTACCAGGGGCAAGTGGGGTATCACTGACATGTTGTCTTACATTGACTTCCTCCATTCAGTGTGCTAAACATGGTGAATAAATTAAATAATAGCTAAAAAGCTTATTTTAGGAAAAAGGCTACTGCTTGACTGCTAGTGGGGGGCAGTGCAATGCTGTTTGTGCTAATATTAATTCACTTCGTTACCAGAAAATGCGCTCGTCTCTTAGCAAGAGATTACCAACAAATATTATTGTTAAAAAAACATAAGGTTTCTTCTGCCCTTTTGAATACTACTTATCTTAAGAAACTACTTACTACTTAGCAAGAATTGAAATACTGCTTATCTGCTTAGACACAAGAAACTTACAGTTGGTTAATTTTGTAAAAGTAAAAGTCAGATGTTTTCTTCGTGGCACTGGGTTACCAGAAGACGAGCTCGTCTCTTAGCAACAGATTAACAACAAATATTGTTACTGTTCATTGTTCAAGATTTCTTCTGCTGTTTTGAATACTACTTATCTTATACTATTTACTACTTAAGAATTGTGCATTTGGTGAATTTGGCAGAAAAGTGAAAGTTTTTTTTATTTATTTATTGTCATTGATGGTAAATATATTATAAAAGTAAAAAGTTGATTTATACTTTGTGGCAGTTTGTTACCAGAAAAAAAGTAATCTGTTACCACCAAATTAATAAGTGATATCATTGTTTATTAAACATAAGCTCTTTTGAAATACTGCTTATCTGCTTAGATACAAGAAATTTACAGTTGGTTTATTTTTCAAAAGTAAAAATCAGAAGTTTACGTCATGGTACTTGATTACCAGAAAACGTGCTCGTCTCTTAGCAACAGATTGACAACAAATATTGTTATTGTTCAAAAAAACATAGGATTTCTTCTGCTTTTTTGAATACTTCTTATCTTACACTACTTGCTACTTAACAAGAATTTTTCATTTGGTGAATTTGGCAGAAAAGTGAAAATGTTTTGTTCTTTTTGTCATTTTTAGTAACTATATTATAAAACACGCATTCAACACAATAGTAACAATAGGATTTATACTTTGTGGCAGTTCGTTACTAGAAAAAAATGCTCATCTGTTAACACCAAATTAATAAGTAATATTATTGTTTATAAAATATAAGCTCTTTTGAAATACTGCTTAGGCACAATAAATTTCCAGTTGGTAAATTTTGCAAAAGCAAAAATCAAATGTTTACTTCGTGGCACTTGGTTACCAGAAAACGAGCTCATCTCTTAGCAACATGTTAACAACAAATATTGTTATTGTTCAAGATTTCTTCTGCTCTTTTGAATACTACTTATCTTACACTGCTTACTACTTAACAAGAATTTAGCATTTGGTGAATTTGGCAGAAAAGTTCAAATGTTTTGTTAGTGTTTTTTTTGTCATTGGTGGTAAATATATTATAAAAGTAAAGATTTGATTCATACTTTGTGGCAGTTTGTTACCAGAAAAAGCGCTCGTCTCTTAGCAACAGCTTAACAACAAATATTGTTATTGTTCAAAAAACATAAGATTTCTTCTGCTCTTTTGAAATAATACTTATCTTGCAATACTTCCTACTTAACAAGAATTGTGCAGTTTGTAAATTTGGCAGAAAAGTGCATTTCTTTTTTTTGTCATTGGTGGTAAATATATCATAAAAGTAAAAATTTTATTTATATATCTCTTACCACCAAATTAATAAGTAATATTATTGTTTATTAAACATAAGCTCTTTTGAAATACTGCTCATCTGCTTAGACACAAGAAATTTACAGTTGGTAAATTTTGCAAAAGTAAAAATCAGATGTTTACTTCGTGGCACTTCGCCACCAGAAAACAAGCTCATCTCTTAGCAACAGATTAACAACAAACAACAACAAATATTGTTATTGTTCAAAAAACATAAGCATTTTAGCCTTGGTTTGCAAGTGACCGAGAGGAATATTGAGGCTTCTATTTTGAAATTTTCCGTAAGCTTCATTTTAAAAGGCCTCACTACTCCCCTGTGTAACAATGGTTGGGTTAAACCAGTCATATAATGCCCAAAACAACAAATACCTGCTGTGAAAAATGTGACGGCTTTTATTTTGTTTTGTGTGTGTTGCTCCTATTTTGACAGTCCAAAGTGGTTGTCAGTTTAAGGGCATCAAGTTTCATGAGTCATATGGAACTTACTTCCTTTGCTCTTCTGCCATCTTGTCTGTAGTAAGTGTTCCTATAATAAGGTGGTGTCTCTGTCGTTCGAACCGGAGGCTCTGCCCTCCTCTGTAGCAACTGAGTGTTTCTCCATCTCTGTAGTTCTCTACATCTCTGCTCTTCTCAGTGTTCTGTTGCTATGGTAATTAATCCTCTGAAAACTGTCATGTGTGAGTGAGACACAGAAGGGGGGGGGGCAAAATTATATTTCTCTTTTGAGTCTAAGGGTGCGTTCACACTGCAGCCTGAAGTGACCCAATTCCGATTTTTTTGGCAATTGATTTTTTTGCTGGGGCCGTTCACACTGCCAGTAAATGCGACCTGTATGTGTTCCGCAGTCTGAACGGGCAAACGACCTGAAAGTGTCCCGCATGCGCACTAGAGGGCACAATAGCGTCAGCGTTCTCAGTGTTCTGCCAACCACCATAAAAAGAAGTGCTCAGTGTTTGCGGAAGTAAATATGGAGGCGAACGGTGGAGCTTAGCTTACACATTTGAAGTTGTTGTCCAGCCGGAGCAGCATATTAACAACTTAATCTTCATTATAGTCCGTCATGGTTGTTGTTTTTCTTCCCGGTTGCGCGTATCAGGACGCAGAATAATGAGATTTGTTGAGAATCAGTGACGTTCAGTTTGGATGAATGTGATCTGAACGTTAGGTCACATTTGAATCAGATACGTATCGGATATGGGTCGCATTCGAAAAGAAT
>NW_015113467.1:144553-148184 GCF_001443285.1 Poecilia latipinna | reverse complement strand
TTAATTACGTCGGCGTGGTTACTCAAAATGCCAACCAAAGTAATAGCACCTTCACAGGTTCGAGCTGCATGTTTTGATATATATATATATATATAGTGAGGGGGCACGCGGCGGTACGAGACGCATTAATGGTGAAAAGAACCGGCAGTTATTTGATGTGTAGAATGGGTGCCCGCCATGCATTGCATGGAGGCATTGAAATGCCGCAGCAATGCTCTGTTACGCATTGCTATGGCAGGCCCCAATAATAAGTTAAGAAAGAAGATAAACAGTTTCAATTAGAATTATTTTTTGTGTGTTATGTATTTACATGTATGACAATCTTTTGACCTTCATGTTGTGGGTTTGAAATGAAACTCGCAACATTTCAAAGTGAGTCACGAAGTGTGACTCACTTTGTATTGAAGCTCTGCTTCCTTAATGGGTATTTATTTTGGTGTGACACCCTAAGGTCATCAGAAGACCCCATTTAGCCCTTTATAAAGGGAGGTGTTTCATGTATTTTCCAGGCACAATTGTGCCATTTTACTGCACAACCAAGTAACTTTACTTTCAGTTGTTGTAGAAATGGTTTCTATTTATAAAAAAAATTGACTTCATAGATTAACGCCTTGAAATTGGGCCTATGTCTCTTTAAGAAGCTCCTGCTCTTTCCAGTTCTCCGTTTGTAATGAAGTGTTCTTCATTACAACCAATGTTTGTTCATTATGCTGTTTTCAACCGTTCTTAGTAGCATTAAACTGAGAAGTAGATGATAAGCTTAGGAGATGTGCAGTTCCACCATGTGCTTCCTTATTTTCTGCTGGCACTAACCTGAAGGAGCTGAGACTCATTTCAAATTTAAAATCCACATCAAAAGAAGGGATGTACCGATAAATTAGCTAGCCGATAAATCGGCCCCGATTTCCTTAATTTTGGGAGATCTGTGATCTGCCAAAACTTAGACGTGAAGCGATCTTATCCACCGATCTTATCCACCGATCTCATCAAAGGTCAGAAAGTCAACCACTGTCAATTTTTACTCTGCCATGAGAGAAGTTTGACACACAGACGGGCCCAGCAGGTCATGTCTGCACGTTTGCAGTTAATAATAGTCACCCCACTGTTGCCAACTCGGCGACTTTCTTGCTATGTTTAGCAATATCTCAGAGAGAAAAAAAAATCCGTATGGGCTAAAATCGGAATCAACAGGTCAGGCTTTTAAAGATCAATGATCGTCCAAGAAAACTGCAATAAGTTACTTTTTAACCCATAATTAAAATATAAGTCTAGAGAGTAAGTATTTTAGCATTTAAATGGACTGCTATTTAAAACCTGGAGAAGGAGTATTCTTGCAAGAGAATCCTCTGGACTTCTCAAATACAGTAAAGCCTTTAAATATAAAGACACCTAAATGTGATTTAGGGATGCACCTAATAGTTGAAGGAGAGCAACTCTCAGGGAATGGATCTGGACACTTCTCCACGACCTGAAAAGTTATTCTACTCTGAACCAAGATCTCTTGGCGAACAGAAACGTACTGACTCGCCAGTGATGTTCCCGACATTCACCGATGACTATTTTTGTTTATACAAAAGACGCATTTTTGTTCTGTAGAACAGCACATTCTACTCTCACATTGAACTAACTGGACATTTACATACAACAACCTATGTAGACTTTGTGCAATAACATTAAGTCAAGACAATTCTCTTGTTTAGACAATTCTCTTGTTTATAAGAAAGAAAACTGTCTGCTTGTGTCCTACAATGGAAACTTGCAGAGCGCAGCAAGCTGTTATTAACGTAGCGCTTTTTAGATACTACATTTTGCATGCAAAGAGGCAGCTCAGCAGTAGACTGCAGGTTTGAAAGAGTAATAGTTCCTAAATTAAGCATGTTCATTTAAAAACTATAGGATTTTCATATTTTAAAAGCAATAATAATAAAAAAAAACTATTATTTTAACCTTCTGTTGTAGGTGACACTGTTTACCTGATTACTTGTGCAGTAGAATTTATCTTTTTTTTGCTCCTATCTTTAGCAGAAAGAAACTGACAAACCATTGAGTACATCACCACATTCATTTGTGTTCATTCACTCTCCAAATGTTTGTCTGTGCATCACTATCATTATTGTAAGCATAATAATCATTGTAGTAATAATTGTTGCATTTTTGTTTTAAGTAAAACAATTGCTATTGCTGTGGTATTATAAGTTGTGATACTGAAAGCTCTCATAACCGCTTGTCAAAGCAACACCGTCTTGCTTGTATCAATCACCATTTTAACAAAGCAATTTTAAGACGCCTTTAAAGATCTGTGTAACTTATTAACTAAAACAAGCATGTTGAATCTCATACTCTACCGAAGGAATATTGTAACTGAATGCGAAGATGTTGTAATTGAAATCAAATTCCCTTTTTATTTTTCTTTGCAAGAAACATGCAGTTGGTACCTTACGTTGAGCCTTTTTTCAGCTCTTGTCCATAATTTATCTCTACATACTCATTTTTGATGCACAGCTCAGAGCAGCTGACGCAGCTCCTTCAGCATCAGCACTAAGTTGATGGAATGAAAGGATGCTGCATTATCATGGAAGGTTGCCAAGATGGAGGAGATGCACGCCAAGCTGTCAGAAACACTCACGAAAAAATTTATCACGAGGAAACAAACTACGCTGAAGCATGGCAAACATAAACTTTAGCTCCGTGTTATTGTCAAAAAGAGCTGACATCGTCACTTTGTGGTCCTCGTTACTTAACAAGCATTAACTGTTTACAGAAATACACATACTCCACATCTATTCTGAAAGGATTTTTACTTTTGATGAAAAATAAAAAATAAAAAAAAAGGTGCAAAATGCACTGACATCTGGACAGATATTTTTTCAGACTTCTATGACAAACAACTGTAGGAATATGCACTGGACGGACAATTTGCTTGCACTGAAAACCATTGTTTACAACCAGTGATGTCAACAGCACCGGTTTCCGGGAGGACCCCGGTAGGGGAGGTGGTGGGAAAACGTGGAGATCAGCAGAACTCTGTGACAAAGACCCTAGCAGGCACACTAAACTGACTGCAGTCAAAGCCGACGCTGCTGCAAACGCAGGCGGCAAAGCGTTGCACATGAAGCGAGAGGAAGCGAAGGAAACGCAGCACTATCAAGCGCTTTTCACATACACCCCGATGAGCAGCTGCATCCTACACGAAAGTAACCAAATTGGTTTTGCAACAGAGGCACACAGCTAGCTGCGCAGAAAGGCCTACTGTAAAATCTGCTCTTTATCTTTCAGATAATACATTAAGCTATATTATTTTCTTTATGGATAGTTAAAAAAAAATGAATTATTGGAGCATAAAAGCCATGGATCCCAACATGCGAACAGGCTCAGGAGAATATATTTGTGTAGCTGTATATTATGATTTAATAATCTAATGAAAGCTAAAACAAAATATGGAGTCAAAATGTACTGTGTTGTATTTTTGAGCTAGCCACAATGCAATACTTAAGATTAACTCCAACATAAGTACTGTTAATTTTGTCTCCATCACAGACTTCAGCATTAATGCACCATTTTAATCAACACAGTCGTGGACCAGTTAACAGTATCAATTAGAGATGTGCCGATCAGGTTTTTTCCTGCCGAT
>NW_015113467.1:139737-140287 GCF_001443285.1 Poecilia latipinna | reverse complement strand
TCACCGATCATGCACTTTTTCACGAAAATCGGCCCGATTATGATCGGTGACCGATCGATCGGCACACCTCTAGTATCAATGTGTATAAAGGTTGAAATACGTTATACAGTTTTTACAATTCCAAAACCTGAAATTTTGCATCATGTCATTGAAATCACTCCGGGTAAAGCCGTCTTTTCCATCTGGTGGGTCCTGACCTAGAAGTGTCAGAGGGTCACAGGCCTTTGTCTGGACAAAAAGTGTCATAAAAACATCAGTGGGGGTCTGCATACTGTACACTGTATTAGGTGGTAATAATGTCCTAACAGACACCTATCATTTTACACTATAGAAGAAGACACTGTTGTTTTTTTAAATGTGCCAAGTGAGCATGGTGGAACATATGTATGACGCTGACTATATCAGAAACTATTTTACTGAGAAAGAAAAGGACCATAACTGGAATCGCGACCCCTTCGGAATAAACGTTTAAAATGTCCTGTTGCTGTGGGCGCTGTGGTGACCCAGGGGCAAACCACAACCCACGTACTGAGGCCTTAGTCATCGTGAC